>NW_025364688.1:0-1937 GCF_016433145.1 Gracilinanus agilis | reverse complement strand
CAATTTCCTTCTCCAGCTCATTTTACAGATTAGGAAATGGAGGCAAGTAGGGTTAAGTGACTTGTCCAGGTTCACGCAGCTAGTAAGTGTCTGAGGCTAGATTTGAACTCAGGAAGATGAATCTTCCTGACTCCATGCCCTATCCACTTCTTTGCCTACCTCCTTACCATGCTAACTGCTGGGAGTACAAAGAAAGGCCAAAAGAAGTCACTGCCCTCTACTGGGGGTTACAACATGAGAACAGCTATCTATATCTACATCTACATCTACATCTACATCTATATCTATATCTATATCTATATCTATATCTATATCTATATCTATATCTATATCTATATCTATATCATTTATATCTATGAAATATAGAGAATAAACTAGAAGTAATCTAAGAGAAAAGGCCTTCATGAGCATCTGGGGTATGAGACTGGGAAATGAAAGGCTTCTTCTAGAAGGCTGAATGTGAAGGGAGTTTTGAAGGAAGTCAGGAAAATCAGGAAGCTTTCTGCATCTCGAAATTGGGTTTAACCAAACTCTTTCATATCAGATGCAGTTTTCTCCTGGCCCAGAGCTCAAAGGTTTTCCTGGCCCTGAATGCCAGCAGATGTATATTAAGAAATGTGAGACCAGTGGCTGCTGGGTTGGAAGGAGAGAGCTAGCAGCTCAGGTTGTGTACCTGGAGAGGGTGAGCAGCTAGTACAAGCCTCCAGAGCTGCTGGACAGAGATTTCTTGACTCTGGAACAGGGATGGAAGAGTAAATATCCTGGTGGTCATGGACCACTTCTTACAGTAAGTGTAGTAGGCCTGTCCAGTTGGCAACAAAGGGCTTACATGGTGGCATTTATTAAGCACTTACTAAGCCTAAGCACTGGGGGTGTGAAGAAAGGTACGGATTTACAATCATTCAATTGTGTTGTATCATTCAACTGAAAGGTCTCCCACCTTAGTGATGGACCCAGTTCAGAAGAGCATGGAATGGGACAAGGTATGGCAGTGTTTGGGTTCCCCCTCAGAAATGTTATTCAGGGCTCTCTGGTGGAAACTGGAAAATGAGAGGATGCCCTTCGATTAGGGAATGGCTGAACAACTTGTGGTATATGACAGTGACAGAATACTATTGTGCTATCATGAATGATGAACTGGAGGATTTCTGTATGAACTGGAAGAACCTCCATGAACTGATATGGAGTGAAAGGAGCAGAACCAGGAGAACATTGTACACCGAGACTGAAATACTGTGGAACGATTGAATGTAATGGACTTTGTTACTAGCAGCGATGCAATGACTTAGGACAGTCCTGAGGGACTTATGAGAAAGTTGCTCTCCACATCGAGGGAAAGAACTGTGGGAGTAGAATGCAGAAGAAAAACATATGATTTATCACTTGTTTATATAGGTATATGATCTGGGGTTTTGATTTTTAAAATATTACTCTATTACAAAAATGAATAATATGAAAATAGGTATTGAGTGATAATACATGTATAACCCAGTGGAATTGCTTATTGGCTCTGGGAGCGGGGAGGGGAAAAGAGAGGGAAAGAACGTGAATCATGTAACCATGGTAAAATACTTAAAATAAATAATAAAATTCAAAAAAGAAATATGCATGGAAGAGAGCCCTAATCCAACATGTTGGTGTCCCAGGAAAACATAAGATAATGCACTCAGAGAGAGTTATCCCTGAGAAAGTGCAAATGTAGTGGAAAGAGTCTTGGATTTAGAGTCTGAGGACCTGGGTTCAAAGAATCCCTCTGCTACTTAACTTTACACAGGTCTCCCTCTTCAAGTTTCTCATCTGTAAAATGCATGACTTCTGAGTTCCCTTTTAGCTCTAGATTAGCTCTAGATTCTTGGATCATGTTCCAGAAAGTCAGTCAGTCAGTCAGTCTCTCTCTCTCTCTCTCTCTCTCTCTCTCTCTCTCTCTCTCTCTCTCT
>NW_025364687.1:0-6213 GCF_016433145.1 Gracilinanus agilis | reverse complement strand
AGTAGCATAGTAGATAGGGAGACATAGGATTATAGGTTTACTGAGCTGGAAGGTAGCTCAAAAGCCATCTACTTCAAAACCCTCATTTTGCATTTGAAGAAACTGAGGCCAAGGAGGTTAAGTGACTTGCCCATGGTTACACATGCAGAATGCATCAGGGGCTGAGATTTGGACCCACATCCTCTGATGCTAGGCTCTTTCCATTGAATCACAAAACAGGCTTCAGGGTCAGAATAATTTGGGGTCAAGTCCCTGCCACTGATACAAACTGGCTATGTGACCTTGGGTACACAGTGCTCCAGGCAATACCAAAAGACTATATATTGCTGAGTAGATGCCAACCTATATTGGCAGAGGGAGTTCATCTGGAGTTCTCTATGCCAATAAAGTCAGATCCCGTTCAAAAATACCAGTCTGCCCATCTATCTGTGATTACATAGACACTATATATATATATGTGAGTGTGTATACATATACACATATCACATGCACACACACACACAGGGTTATGATGGAGCCAGCTTGAACAAGTTCATAAGGGCCAATTAAAGCTGGAAAAGCAGCAGATGTTACAAATCAAGGGTTGACTTATTGCTTTCATTGATTATTTAGATTTTTTTAAGTGATAAAGAAAATACTAATGCAGATTAAACTTAAAAGTGTGTTGTATATATATTTTCCCACAAAGAGTAGGTGGTTAAACCTTTTTCAATGTACCACCACATATATGCTATGCATATACAGGTATGTATTTGGTTACTATTCATAATGTCAGATTGAGTCAACTAGGAAAAGTTCAATTCACTGTTCTGTTTTAGGAGTAAGGACAACATATAGTACTTTATGATTAATTTTTAAAAACCCTCACCTTCCATCTTAGAATCAATATACCACGTATTGGTTCTAAGGCAGAAGAGTGATAAGGGCTGGACAGTTGGGGTTAAATGACTTGCCCAGGGTCACACAGCAAGGAAGTGTCTGAGGTTAGATTTGATCCCAGGGGCTCCTGTCTCTAGACCTGGTTCTCAATCCATTGAACCACCCAGCTGCTCCCACACATAGTACTTAAAAAAAAAAAAGATATCTATTCAAAATGATTAAAAACATTTTAAAAACATTTTTTGACATTTGAAGCCCTCATTTCTTAATGATGTCTCTAAACGTGTTATTATAATGCATTCACTGTATGAAAGAGCTAAGGAAAAATCCTAGATTGTCCATTTTATGCTTAAGAATTAGTTCCCCTAACCTATAGGGCACTGGCCTGCTCAAGCATAGAATAAGCAATACTGTCTGTAGAGATCATGGAGGCTGAACTGAGGATGAGATGTTGACAAGTTTCAGCTGCCACAAGCTGGGAGTTTCTCTTTAATCCCTCTAAATTTCAATTTCCTCATCAGTAAACTGTTCCCAAAGGATGAATAGAGGAGTAACAAAAAACATATGCAAAGCACTTGAATACATAAGTAGTAGAAGAAGCAATTTCAAAGGAAGCTGATGGCTCAGGTGTGGGAAACCAGTCATGGTTGATGGTGGGTGAAAGGTAAAAAATAGCCATCTTTATTTAACTCTGCAGAGTCAGAGCTGCTGTGCTAAGTAATCTGCATGGACTGTGGGGCCGTTAGGACTTCATACTGTTCATCAAGGTGGGATGACAAGGTCACAGGATTTAGAGAAGGGATTTTGAATCCTTTTATATGTCATGGATGCCTTTGACAGTCTAGTAGACAGTGCAGCAACACATAATAATGGTGATAGTAGTATCATTTTCACTTCTAAATCTTGAATTTTTAACCTGGAATCCATGAACCCCTTTTAATGGATAGCTTAAGAAATTATGTCTTTATTTTCACTAATTTCCAATTTAAATTTAACATTTAAAATTTAACATGAAATTTAACATTTTCCTCAATTGCAAATTTGGTAACAAGCAGAAGGTAAGGGGTTAAGAATAAGAAAGCAAGAAAACAAGAATGAAAGAATGAAAGAAAGAGGTTAACTTCTTTTTGTTTTCTAACTTGTCTTTTAAAAATTAGGTTGACTGATTTTTTATTGCCCTTAGAACTTTCTCTGCACATGGGTAGGTTGTCAAATGTAAATAGGCCAAATAGATATCAATTGACAAACATTCTTACCTGTGTCATAACAATTCTACAGAAATATTTAAAGTATAAATATTTTATAGCCATGGCTTTATAGACTCTGATAGAATCTCCTGATTAAAGAAAAGGACAGATAAATGGAAGCTTCTTGTGATATGAATAAACAGGTTTTTCCATTTCCTTCAAGGTTTTTGGTTTTGAGTAGAAATGGCCAGCTCATACCATGCTTCTATGTTGGCTAGATGGCTGTGCTGGAGGAAGGTCTAGTATAATGGGCATGCTACCCTCAGGCTAGTACATTGGTAGATCCATACAAACGGGAGACAAGGTAATTTATCTCTTCCTCCCTTAAATCAAGATCAAGTAGGAAAATGCTGGGGGAGTAGTGCTGAGGACTTTACACTGTCAGTGGTTCCCAAACTTTTTTGGCCTACCGCCCCCTTTCCAGAAAAAATATTACTTAGCCCCCTGGAAATTAATTTTTTTTAAATTTTAATAGCAATTAATAGGAAAGATAAATGCACCTGTGGCCATCACTGCTCTCCTGGATCGCTGCAGCACCCACCAGGGGGTGGTAGTGCCCACTTTGGGAATCACTGCACTATGTGTATGTACACATAAATATAAATATATATATACACACATATACTTGTGATATATAGACATACTCATATACATTTGTAATGACACACACATTTGCAGTAGATCTGGGATTTCATTCATGTAGGGAATTCTTAGTGAGAAATTTCCCTCAATTGATGCAGATCTGCAATTTTATAGTTTTACAGAATTTCTTGGGGCCCTTAGAGGCTAAGTGATTTGTCCAGAGCCATGTAGTAAGGGTGTGTGAAGGCTGAGACTTGATGCTTGTGGACTCTGTTAACTACATCAAGACTGTCTCTCATCTAGCAAATAGTAGATGTTTAATCAAGTTGGTTTTTTTTTTTAACCTTTGGAGATTCTATTGCTTGAAATTTCTAAGGGAAAAATACCTATTGGTCAAAATTCTTGGCTAATCTGTCATTTCTTATTCCCCTTCTACTTCTCTATAGGGTAAAGTACAATTCTATACCCTTTCTTACCATGGAAACCACGCTGTGCGATGTGCCTGTACATGAGCAAGAAGTGGCAACCAGGCTGGAAGGTGCCGCCATTGGGGTAGAAGTCATAATGGGCCACTGACTGTTTGATCCCCACACTCAGCCCCATGTGCTCCTGGGTGAATGTGTGAATAGCATCAACAAAATCGGCATCATCTGGTGAAAGGCGTTCAGTGGGAGAAGTGCCTTCAAATAAGGGACCAGCAGCATCTAGGCCTGATATGAAAATATGAGAAAAAAAGAGGATGAATTTTGCTTTTGATTTTCATGATATTCCAACATGAAGGACACTTCTGTGTAAGATAGGACAGAGAGAAGACAAATATTAGGCTTTTCTTTTTACAATAATGCCATGACCTTACATATTTTTGTTGTTCAGTTGTTTTAGTTGTGTCCAACTCTTCATGACCCCATTTGGAGTTTTCTTGGCTAAGATACTGGAATGGCTTATCATTTTCTTCTCCAGCTCATATGACAGATGAGGAAACTGAGGCAAACAGTGTTGAGTGACTTGCCCAAGGTCATAGCTAATAAGTGTATGCGGCCAGATTTGATCTCAGGAAGATGAAACTTCCTGACTCCAGGCTCAGTGCTATTCACTGCATGACCTAATTGCCCTGATTTTACATATCAGACCCTCAGTAATTAGAAATAAGGTAGTTTAGAGTTGATGGTGCAGTAATCCAGATGTAGTTTGGGATGACATCTGTCTTTAAAATTGCCTAGGATAAAAGGATGTTTTAGAGAGTATAAAGAAAATTGTAGGGAGAAAGCTTGGTCTACTTAGGAAAACCAATTTCTACTACTTTCAAAGCCACTTGAGGGATGCTAATGAGATCATTACAAATGTTTTCTACCCTTGGTTAAAGCAAGATTGGCACATTAGCTTGCCTCTAGTTTGCCATTAGCTGTTAGCTCTTCTACTTTGTCTTTCCTTTTAATTAATGATAATAATAATGATAATGATAAAGATGTTTTTGACAAGTCTACAAAAGATGAACTTACATCCCAATATTGTCAACTGCAAAAAGCAGATATTTCACCAACCTGTACAATAGATCACTGAACAGTAAATATAAAAGTCATAGCATAGACACTTTTCCTTAGACTTTTTATATCTAAACTCAATCAAAAAAGATGACAGCAATATAATAATGATCTGATTCATAATAAGCCCTTTACAATATAACAGGATGGAATCCTATCCCATTTATATCCTATTCAAATCAAGCCCTTTACAGTTTATAATTTCCTCTTTACAGTCCTGTGATGGCAGGTAGTACAAGTATTAATATCATCTTTATTTTAGAAAACAGGAAACTGAGACTCAGAACTATAGAGGTGAGTTATGGTAAGCTTTAGAGTCAGCAGATGCAAGTTCAGATCACTAATAAATTAGTCCCATTTATTAAGCACCCACCAAGTGCCAGGGATTGTGCTAGGTGCTGATAATACAAATACAAGAATCAAGACAAATCACTATTCACAAGGAGCTTCTGTTCTAATGGGGATAGACAAGTGCTCCCATAAATACATAGCCTGAATATAAAGTGAATATTAAAAACACACACACATATTCATTTTCCCCTTTCTTGATCTTATTCACATTTTTCATTTGTAAGCATAGAGAATACCGACTGCCAGAGATCGAGAAAGGCTATTTTCTTTATTATTGGACTCATAGAACAAGGAAGAAATGTAAAAACTATCCATTCACAATTATGGAGGCTAGAGAATAGATTTACATATACATATACACTTACATATATATGTTTACATATAGATACACACACACACATATATATATGTATGTATATATATATATATATATATATTTTTTTTTATCAATTGATTAGATACTACAGAGAAGAAGGAGAATGAGGAGTCCAAGATAATGCTGAGATTACACATTTGGGAGACTGGAAGGAGAGAGGATCATAGTATGAGCTAAATCAAAATTTGTTAGTTGATTGATAGACTCCAGAAACAAGGCTTGGAAGATGTTTCTTAATTGTCATTCTTCTTTAAATTTGGGAACAATAAAAATGTTTTTTAAAATGCAGAGTTTTCATTAAACCATTAATGAAAACCATTAAACCATTAAACTTTCCTCCAAAGTAAGTCCAGATAGCTGCTGTGTAACTGGACCTTGTTGTCCAACTGAAAGCAAACAGAAGCACTCAAGGCTATGTGGGTCCTCACTCTGATATCTATGTTTGTGTTTAACAAGCAGCACACCCTGTAGCTGACCCAGATCAGTAGTGTTTACTTACATTCTGTTTTCCTTTCCCTCCCAGATCACTCCCTTTGGAATCCCAGATAAAGTCCCAGATAAAGCTTAGCTTTCAACCCATACTCAGGACTAGGGAGTATCTATTTTCTAGCCTTCATGATTGTGGCTGGATAATTTCCTGTTTTTAGACTTCTCTCTTGTTCCATCAGTTCAGTATTAAAGAAAATGGCCTTTATAACTCTGATGGGCAATATTCTGCATGCTTACAAATTTAAAATTTTTTTTAATATAACCAAGAAAAGAGGTGAAAGTCTTGAAGTACAGACCGGAACTTAGATCCATTCATGGACCTAGACTCTCAGTGTTAGTTCATCATTCACCAAAGGCACAAAAGTATATGCATCTCTTAAGCTATTATAGACCAACTGGCCTCTTCCAGGGTCCTAAATTGGGAGGTTGTAATCTATGTTTGAAGGCATGAACTCTTCTAAATTTGGACTGTCCTTGAAACACTCAGGGCTTAAACCACAAGCCATGATGCCAAAATCTGTGCCAATATCAATCCCAGCTATGCTCCTGGTCCCTATAGGCACAGCAAGTATAGAAAAAAAACAAAACACCCCAAACTAGTAGGGAAGCATTGAAGACTGAATAGGGAAATAATATGGAATAACTAATGTCTGTTCACCATGAACAAAATGCTAAGGATCTCTCTCTCTCTCTCTCTCTCTCTCTCTCTCTCTCTCTCTCTCTCTCTCTCTCTCTCTCTCTCTAAAGC
>NW_025364686.1:0-1162 GCF_016433145.1 Gracilinanus agilis | reverse complement strand
TATTCAAGATAGACAGATCAAGTGGGGCAATGTTACCAGTCTTTTTTATTTATTTATTTATTTTATTTATTATTTTTTTTATTTTAAACCCTTAACTTCTGTGTATTGACTTATAGGTGGAAGAGTGGTAAGGGTAGGCAATGGGGGTCAAGTGACTTGCCCAGGGTCACACAGCTGGGAAGTGTCTGAGGCCGGATTTGAACCCAGGACCTCCCATCTCTAGGCCTGGCTCTCAATCCACTGAGCTACCCAGCTGCCCCCTCTTTTTTTTTTTTTTTTTTTTTTTAAACCCTTAACTTCCATGCCCTTCCCTAACAGTTGGAGGAATCGGATAAGTGAACAGAAATTCCTGAATGACAGAAAAGACAAACATCACAATAACATTTAACATTACTGGGATTCAGAATCAGAGCTGTGAGTTCAGAATACACCTCGTCTACTGACTATCTGGGTGACTTTTGACATTTCAATTTTATCTCCCTGGGACCCCAATTTTCTCACCTTTCAGGTATTGGGCTAAATGGTATCTAAGATGCCTTCTAGCTCAAAATCATTGATCCTAAAACAACAAGGACTTAAAAAGGAATTTGGTAGGGCAGGTAACTCAGTGAATTGAGATCCAGGCCTAGAGATGGAAAGTCCTGGGTTCAAATCTGGCCTCATATACTTCCTAGCTGGATGACCTTTGGCGAGTCACTTAAACTCCATTACCTAGCCCTTACCACTCTTCTGCCTTGGAACCAAAATGTAGTGTTGATTCTAAGATGGAAGATAAGAGTATAAAAAAATTAAAGGGATTTGGAGTCAGAGGACCTGGGTTTAAATCCCACCTCTGTCATTTATGAATGATGTGGTCTTGGAAAGGTCTTTTAACCCTTAGAATTATAGGATCTGAAATTTGGCGTTAGTATGTAATTTAGAAGACACCCAATCTGTTCCCTATCCCCAAAAGCACATTCATGGGAGATGGGTATATGAGTGGCTCTCAGAAGCTATCTAGTCAAACCCCTTCATTTTACAAATGAAGAAATTGAGGCCCAAGAAGGAAGGAAGGAAGGAAGGAAGGAAGGAAGGAAGGAAGGAAGAAAGAAAGAAAGAAAGAAAGAAAGAAAGAAAGAAAGAAAGAAAGAAAGAAAGAAAGAAAGAAAGAAAGAAAGAAAGA
>NW_025364685.1:0-3697 GCF_016433145.1 Gracilinanus agilis | reverse complement strand
GAGAGAGAGAGAGAGAGAGAGAGAGAGAGAAAGAGAGAGAGAGAGATATGGACAGATGGATGAACACTATATTTTCCTTGGGCACTCTATCTCTCACCAATCTATGTGGAATACCACAGATGATGTTGCTGCCCTAGCAAAAATCCAGTTGAATGGAAGCAGCCCGGCTGCTGAAAGGCTGAGTATGAGGACTTGCAATAGAGTAGAGGCGGGGGCAGATTTGAGTAAAATGTCAAAAGAGAAAAAGAGAAAACTTAGAGTAAAGAAGTTGCCCCATATCGTGTGACCCTTGCTAATGTTCCTCTGCAGTCTCTCATCAGGTGTCCAGAGTACATGCTAAAGTAATCATCATCTGTTGTGCTCTTCAGAGACCTGTGAGGGTATGTATTTACAAAGCGAACATGTCCCCACTACATACACTGATACACACATATAATACACAAATATCACTGGAACATCTTATGTATATTTACAAATTTATGTACTCATATGTCACATATAATCATATATGTAGCACTGATCAATGCTAAGCTAAGATTTTCTCCAAGTCAGACTCGAGAACAAAGCATCTCTCTATTCTAAGTAACATGGTAAAAATGCTGAGGACTTTAAGCACAATTGATTTCATTGTAGAAAACCAAGGTACCAGAGAGAAAGGGTACATGTTTCTCCAAAGCACTGGCTTATATTGTAGTCATCATTACTGTGATCAATAACAACAATTGACATTTGTACCTTGCTATAAGGTTTACGAATGACTTTACCTGTCACGTTATTTGCTCTTCCTAACACTGTGAGGTCAGTGGTACTATTTTCTACATTTTACAAGTGGTAAAAATGAGGTTGGGAGAGGTTAGGGAACCCGCCTGGTGTCATAGTGCTATTAAGTGTTTGAGATAGGATTTGAACTAAAGAGTCAGGAAAGCAAGTTGAAGATGGAAAAGTAACTTACAATTGACTTGAACAAACAGCACAGCTTCCTCATGCCCAGCAGCATTTTCTGCTTTGACATAGACCCTGTAGATTCCTGGGTTCTCATAGCGGTGTCGGATAGGTTCCCCTGTCACAGTGAGATTCACATAGACAGCCTTAAAGCCATCACCAAGATCCACTAGGTACTTTGTATTTAGAACATCACCCTAGGAAAGAAAAATCAGAAACAATTTAGAATTTGACTAAACATACCCTATTATATGTGTGTATAATTCCACTCCAGTCAAATCAATGACTGTCCACCTCTGCCTCACTTAGATCCAATTCACAGGCAAGTGAAAATATATCACCAGTGATGTCATTTTGGTCCTCCTCAAGTACAAAGGAACAACAACCAACCAACCAACCAACCAACCAGTCAATAATTCCACTTATATGTCCTTTGCTTTCCCAACTCACACTTTTTCTCAAACCATTTCCTATATCTTGAATTTCTCCCATTTTTCCTTTTACTGAAATCTGACCCATCCATTAATGGTCCAGCTGAACCGCCTCCTCCTTCATGAAACAGTGTATGGTTCCTTCTTTTTTCCTGTGAAATATCAAAGCATTTTGCTGATGCTTTTATGGGCTCAGTACTGTTTTGGGATGCTACATCTTACTCAACCCCTAATCTCAATGAACTCTTTAAGGACAAAGACCCAACAACTGAGCATAAGGCCTTCCACACTAGGTGCTCCATGAATATTTGTTAGATTGTATTGAAGTCTATCTATTATTTGCTCCAACCAGCATTAAGGCTGTCTCTAATGCTATCTGAATCCACAGTAAAGACATTTTCCTTTTAGAGCCACCCATCCTGGTTTCTTTCACTCCTTATCAGATACTTTAATGACTCTGAACAAGGATTCAACCATATGGCTAAGAACACTAACTCTATGTCTATCTGTCTATCCAGCCATCCAACAAATCAGTCTGTTTGTCTATCTGTCTATCTATCTGTCTATCTATCTTCTCTTTTTATTCTCACAACAGCCCTGTGCATTAGACAGCATAGATATTATACCCATTTATAGATAAGGAAACTGAGGATCAGAAGGAGGAAGTGACTTGCCCTCAGTCACACAGAGAATAAAACCAGTGCTCTCTCCATCACATCATTCTGCCTCTATCTAATGTATGACATATCTGCTTGTGGATTTTAACAACAATACCTCAAAAAAACCACCACAGAGATTTCTAAACCCTCTACCATAAAGAAAGAAAAACATTTTTCTTTTTCCTTTATAGTGCCATGGTTTGTTGAACTTCCTTTTATCTTGTCATCCACAATAGTAGGAACAATGCCCAGGCCATAGAGGTAGATTGCAATAAAGAGCTTCCACACTTATCAAAATCTCATCTCTGCTTCGGCATTTAATCACCCACAAAAGATGTTTACTGCCTCATATACTTCCCTGCCGTGAACATTATCCTTTAAATAACCATATTATCCATATACAGTTGGGAGAAATTGAGTGAAGGAATCAGTAACTTATTCAACTTTTCAGGGTGGAGGAATACTCATTTTTCCCAGTGTGCCTACATAGCTAGACCAAATGGTAATAAAATAATATTAAAAGAGCCCTGAATGTCCATGTTGTTTATTTTCTTCTGGTTTTTATTCATAGAATGTTAGAGCTTGAAGGGTCCTTTAGAACAAAGAATCTAAAGAGTTGGAAGAGATTTTGCAACATAGATTACTGCTAGAGCTGGAAGGGTTATTAAATTAGAATAAAAACTATTAGAACTAGAAGGTACTTCGAGATCATATAGTCCAAATCCCTTATTCTATAGCTAAGCAAAAGGGGTCCAGAATGAAGAAGGGACCTGGCCAAGGTAAGATAACCTGTTAATAGGGAAGCTGGTACAAGAAGCTTGTTCTCTTGATTCCTGGTTCAAGTTTTGTCCTGTTTATCATACACTTGCCTTTTTTAAACCCTTGCCTTCTTTCTTAGAATCAATACTGTGTATTGGTTCCAAGGCAGGAAAGCAGTAAGGGCTAGGCAATGGGGTTGAAGTGATTTGTCTGGAGTCAAATAGTTAAGAAGCATCTGAGGCCAGATTTAAACCCAGGAATTTCTGTCTTTGGGTCTGTCTTTCAATCCACTGAAAGACCTAGCTGCCCTCATACTCTTGCTTTAATACTATTGTCAAGTAATGGAAAACTAAAGGGTAACATTAACTCAGTTGTGGTAAGATAAGCATACTGAATTAATAATCAAGGTAGTATGGTAGAGGAGTTAGAGGGAAAAAATGGAGCAATGCTTTCCCCCAGATCTACCCCTCTTCATAATTTAGCCTCTTCTATTAATTCCATCCACTCTATTAAACCACCATTAAACCACTATTAAACCATTCTTCTGATAACTGTGGTTTTCAACTGTGGCATCAATTCTCTCTCCCCTTCACTCCATATACCAATCAATTGTCACATCATGTCATTTCTACCTCCAGAACATCACCCTCTTCCAGCCACTTCTTGATCCTCATGCAGTCACCACTTCAAATACTTATCATCAGTAGCATTAAGGGCAACTAGATGGCACAGTGGTTAGAGTGCTGAGTCAGGAAGACCTAAATTCAAATTCAAATTAAGCTAATAAATACCTCTTGTTTTCCTTCCTTCCTTACTTACTTCTTTCCTTCTTTCCTTCCTTCCTTCCTTCCTTCCTTCCTTCCTTCCTTCCTTCCTTCCTTCCTTCCTTCTTTCTTTCCTTCTTCC
>NW_025364684.1:0-1386 GCF_016433145.1 Gracilinanus agilis | reverse complement strand
AGAGAGAGAGAGAGAGAGAGAGAGAGGAAAAGAGGTGGAGGTACTTGTATAGATAGGCTTCTCAAAGATTTTAGTCATGAAGGGAACAACAGTAGAGAGAGCTGAATGAAGGTTTCTTGAGGATAGGGGAGACATGGCTGTGTTTATAGGTGGTAGGGAAGCAGCCAGTAGGCAGAAACAAAATGAAGATTAATAAGACAGTGGAGATGATAGAGGGGGCAATCTGCTGGGAAAGATAGTAAACAGTGGAATCACTTGGGCATGTAGAGGTCTTAGCTTTGGCAAGAAGAAAGGCCATTTCTTCCTGTGAGACTGGGGTAAAGGAAGAGAACGTAGCAGAAGACATCTGAGTGAAATGAGATTAGGAAGAGGTCAGGGAGGGCTCTTATCAAATGTCCCCCAAATTTTTCAGGGAAATATGAGGCAACTTTTTCATATTTGACAGTGTGGGGAAATGAGGAGCCATGAGAGATCTGAAGAGGAATGAAAAGATTTGCTATAGTGAATGGGACATTGAATTGATTAGAAAAATCTAAAAAGCCTGCCTTGCTTCAATGAGAGCCTTGATGAGAATGTAACAATATTTAACAGGTGTCTGTAGCATGACTTCATGATTGTCTCCACTTCCATTCAGCAATGCATGAATAAGACAAAGGCAGAAGACGGCATCCAAAGCTAGGTCAAAACAGTATGAAGCAATATCGATGAACTTAAATACTTAAAGCTCTCATTCAATGCCTCCCACCCAAACCCGCCCTGCTGGCAGGCAGCATTGGCAGTCTCCCAGGGTGGGGGGTAAGGGGTGACATGGTCAGACGTGGGATTTAAGCATATCATTTTTTAAATTTTATTTAATTAATTGATTTAGAATATTTTTCCATGGTTACATGATTCATGTTCTTTCCCTCCACTCCTTTCCCCCACAACCCCCTCCATGTAGCCAACGAGAGTTTTACACGTGTCATTGATCAAGACCTATTTCCATATTATTGATATTTGCACTAGGGTGATCACTTAGAGCAGTGGTTCCCAAACTTTTTTGGCCTACCACCCCCTTTCCAGAAAAAATATTACTTAGCCCCCTGGAAATTACTTTTTTAAAAATTTTAATAGCGCCTTTGACAAAATACACCATCCATTCCTATTGAAAACACTGAAAAGTATAGGAATAGAAGGAACTTTTCTAAAAATAATAAACAGTATATACCTAAAACCATCAACAAACATTATATGCAATGGGGATAAATTAGAAGCCTTCCCAATAAGATCAGGAGTAAAACAAGGATGCCCATTGTCACCTCTATTATTTAACATTGTACTAGAAACACTAGCAGTTGCAATTAGAGAAGAAAAAGAAATTGAAGGTATCAAAGTGGGCAAGGAGGA
>NW_025364683.1:0-7285 GCF_016433145.1 Gracilinanus agilis | reverse complement strand
GGGGGAGTGCGGGGGGTTAAGGGGAAAGTAGGAGCATGAATCATGTAACCATGTTAAAAATGATTATTAATAAATGTTAAAAAAAATTTAGCAACTTTCACATTAAAGAAGCAAAGGGCTTAGAACGTGATATTCTAGAAGGCAAAGGAACCAAAACTCACCTTCCCTGGAAAACTGAGTATAATGCTTTTGGGGGAAAATAGATATTTAATGAAACAGAACTTTCAGTCATTCTTGATGAAATAACCAGAGGTGAATAGAAAAAATGCCATTCAAATACAAGACTCAAGAGAAGCATAAAAAGGCAAACAAGAAAAAGAACTCATAAGGCATTCAATAAGTTTAAATTGCTTACATTCCTATATAGGAAGATTATACATGCAACTACCAAGAACTTTATCATTACTAGGGCAGTTAGAAGGAGTCTACATAGACAGAAGGCATCAGTATGAGTCAACTATATTGAAATGATCTTAAAAAAAATGAAGGGATGAGAAAAAGGGATTTACTGAGAAAAGGGGGAAGGAAGAGGTAAGATGTGAAATTTTTTTTGAACAAAAGAGGTATTCAAGAAAGACCTTTTACAATGGAAGGAGAAATGAGACAATGGGCAATAATTAAACCTCATTCTCATTGAAAATGGTTCAAAGAGGGAAGAGTATATATACACATTCAGTAGGATATTTTACCTGATAGTCAAATAGAGAGGAAAGGAATAAGATATATGGGGTTGGAAATAATAAAAGAGAGGGCAGATTAAATGAGGTGATGATCAGAAGCAAAGAAATTTTTGAGGACAGATGAGATAAAAAGAGAGAAAAGGAAGAAAATAAGATGGAGATAAATACATACTAATCATAACTGTGGATGTGAATGGGATGAGTTCATCCATATAAGGAAATGGATTAGAAACTAGAATCGGAACAATTTATTGTTTACAAGAGATATATTGGAAACAGAAAGACACAAAGAATTAAAATAAAGGGCTGGAACAGAATCTCTTATGCACCAGTTGAAATAAAAAAGTTGGGAGTAGCAATCACGATCCCAGACAAATCAAAAGCAAAAATAGACCTAATTAAAAGAGATAAACAGGGCATCTGTGTTTTGCTAAAAGGTACCTTAGACAATGAAGTAATAGAAAAAAAAATTATGGCAAGTTTCTCTGATAAATGCCTCATTTCTCAAATATATAGGGAACTGAGTCAAATTTATAAAAATAAGAGCCATTCCCCAAATAAGTGGTTTTCGGAAGAAGAAATCAAAGCTATCTGTAGTCACATGAAAAAATGCTCTAAATCATTCTCAATCAGAGAAATACAAATTAAAACAACTCTGAGGTTTCACCTCATACATGTCAGAAACAGCAAATGCTAGAGGGAATGAGGAAAATAGATACACTCATGAACTCTTGGTAGAGTTTGAATTGATCTAATCATTATGGAGAACAATTTGGAACTATGCCCAAAGAGTTATAAAACTGCACAAGCCCTTTGATCTATCAATACCACTAAATAGATCTGTATCACAAAGAGATCAAAGAAAAAGGGAAAAGGACATATTTCTACAAAAAAAATTTATTATATCTCTTTTTGTGGTGGGAAATTGGGGAGATACTCATCAACTAGGGAATGGCTAAACAAGTTGTGTCATATGTTTGTGTTGGAATATTATTGTACTATAAGAAATGATATGGGGAGATAGTTTCAGGGGAAAAAATGACCTATATGAACTGATGCAAAGTTAAATGAGATGAATTTGGAGATAATTGTCAAAGGTAACGGCAATATTGTAATGATGATCAATTGTGAAACACTTGACCACTTGGACCTCTACAGTGATCCAAGACAATTCCAAAGGACTCATGATGAGGACATGATGAAGACTCACTCCAGAGAAAGGACTGATGAACTCTGAGTGCGAATTGAAGTACGATTTTCTCATTTTATTTTATTTTTCTTTTTTTGTGATATGATTAATATGGAAAAGTTCTGCATGGTTTCATATGTATAATGATATCATTTTGCTTACCTTCTCAGTGGGTAGAGGAGGGGTTGATGGGAGAACTCAAAATTTTAAAAGAATGTTAAAAGTAAATACGTACTTTATTTTTAAATTTAAAAAAAAGAGACAATCAAAAGCAACTTTTAATGGCACAGTCATAACAGTAATTGAGGACTAGAATTGACTGCCATGATGACAGCAAAGGCTTCTTTGCCAACGTAAGTCTAGCTTCATTTTATAGACAACAGTGCTTTGCATCACAAGTTGTCAACGTCTCAGTGTTATCTGGTATTTTGTGGATATGAAAAGAAAAATCCAGCACCACAGAGAGGACATGGCAATGGCCATAAACTATGGCTTATGTGCATTAGAAACTCTGAAGTCAGTAACTGCTGATATTTCAGAGAGCTTATTCATGCTGGTGAATCCAATACCAGAGAACCATGTTGGCGAACCTATAGAAATGCATGCTGGAGGGGGCTGCTCTCCTCTCCCTCTCCACTTTGCCTGAGGACATTTTTCACATCACCTGACCCCCTGCCTAGCAGTCCAATGGGAATGCTTCCTCCCTCCCCTGTCTGGGGTAAGTGGGCGTCTCATATGCAAGTGAGGGTCACAATTTGGGCAGTTGGTCTCTAAAAGGTTTGCTATCACTGCCCATAGAATATTCTATTCTATGGGCAGTGATGTTGGTGCACAATATGGAGCACTTAGCCTAGAGTTAGGAAGATGAGTTCAAATTAGCCTTAAACACTTATTAGGTGTGTGACCCTGGGAAAGTCACACCTTCTGTTTGCTTCAGTTTTCTCAACTGTAAAATGGGGATAATAATGGCACCTACCTCTAAAGGCTATTGTGAGGATTAAATTACATGATCATTATAAAATGTTTAGCATAGTGCCTGGCACATAGTTGGCATTTAATAAATATTTGTTTCCTTCCTTTTCAACAAGCAAGAAAATTGCTCAGAAATGATAGTCTTGAAGCAAAATATCATAATTGAGGATCTACTGGAAAGTATGACACCTACTTTGTTTTTGCGGATGGTGCATTATGAGTCACTTATCTTATCATCATTATTATTAGCTAACATTTATATAGCACTTTTAAATATGTTACAGTTATGTAAAAGTATGCAACATGTTACATTTCTATTATTTCACTTGATCCTCCACAGCCTTGTGAAATAGGTACTATTTTTATGTCCCTCCCCTTGGTAGATGAGGAAACTGAGGTTGGGCAAGGTTAAATGGCCTGCCCAAGGTCATAAAGCTAGTAAGGATCAAAGGCAGGATTTACACTTAGGTCTTTCTGACTGCAAGCCCAGCATTCTGTTCACAACATTAGCTAGTTACCTCTTCTTGTGGGTGGGGAATCCCAGCAGCACTGATACTTCCTGGGGCTGAAGAAGAGAACACTGAACATTTTGACTTCACATTCCCATTTTTTCATTCAGACACCCAATGAGTCACCACAGTACAAATCTTCCTGAACATTTTTTTTGATTCTCTGAAATGAACATCAGCAAAATATAATACCACTCCCAGCATCCTAGAAAGTAGAGTCTCTGTGATGCCCTGGAAGATTCCAGGGACAACAGAAATTCTGAACCAAAGACATTTAAATCTCAAGCTCTCCTTGATGAGTGATGATTGTTTAGGCATCTGCAACCGAATCATCAGCCATCAGTTGTTGACAAGTTTGGGCAAGACCAAATTCTATAGAAATCTTCCCTCCAACCCCCCACTCACTCCCCAAAAAATGAACTGCAAGGACCAGATGCACAGATGGATCCCATGTGCTTTATGAAATAAGGCAAGGATGGGAACATGGAAAGATCCTTGTAATTAGAATCACAACACCTAAGTTTGAACACTGACTCTGTCATTAACATACTAGCTATATGTTATATATAGTTAACAGGGGCAAATCACTTAACCACTGAGCTTCATTTCCTCATCTGTAAAATGGGGAAAATAAATACTAGAGTGCCCATTTCACAGGGTTGCCCTGAAGAGCAAAAGAGATAATGTACCCAAAGCACTTTAAAAAATATAAAGTGTTCAGATCCATCTCTGACAAATAGGCAAATTACTTAATCTCTCAGTGACCCCCGAACAACTTTCTAGGACTATAATTTGCAGAGCAGTTGATTTTCTACATTGGTAGAGGCCACTAGAATCTCCCTAGATCCATGGAATCACAGATTTAGTTGTTTTTGTTTTTTTTTAAGAAGAAGAAAAAATTTAAGCCCTTAGGTTAGTTAGTATCAGTTAATTTATCTGGAAAGTGGATTCACAAATTTGTTTCTGTTGATAAAATGCATGTCTCTGAATGATAACTGACAGTGCTGGTAAGAAGTGAGTTTTCAATGCTATAAATTCATCAACTGTCTCAGTGAGAGAGCATTACTATGGCACATATTTGGGCACTGAAGACCTCAAAGGTGTCATGTTTTTGTTTCATAAGATTCAGTACCAGAGGGAAACTTAGAAATGATCTAGCTCAACTCTCCTGTTTTACATATATGGGAACTATGGTCCAGAAAGGTTAAAATATTTTTATTGATATTTATTATATTAAAATGTATCCTAATAACAAATTTCAACCATCTGACACTCCTGGGAAGTTGTAAGTATTTTTGTAATATGATGAGGAGATCTAATGTGGTTGAGTCTATCTTATTGACTAGAAAGAAGTAAGAAAAATGCACTGAAATCCAAGAAAGTGAGGTGATTGCCAATGAGATCTTCAGTGTGGCTCAGGTTCAGGGCTTCCTTAGTTTCTAGGTTTGAAGCCTTAAACTGTGGCTTCCTAGAATTCATGACAGGAAACTACACCATTCTTAGCTATATTTTTACTTTAAGATCATTCTTGTCACTAATGTTATTCCCAACAGCAAGACCAACAAGTCATGACCATGACTATAGAATTAATCTGGACAAAACGCCTAGGAGAAACACTGTAGAGTACAACTTTGGGAAATCCCAGGAAAAAAAAATATCAATCAACAAACATATGTTAAGTACCTACTATGTGCCAGGAACTGTGGTACAAATACAAAGAATAAAACAATCCTTAATCACAATGAATTATTTTAATGAGGGAGACTGCCCAAAGAGAAAATATGAGAGAATAGAAGATACATTGGACTAAGAGTTAGGAGACCAGAATTCGAACCCTGATTTGCCTCTAACTGGCTAAATAACATCTAATTCCATCCCCTAAAACCCACCTATTGTTTCACTCTGGATCTCCGTATCTTCATCTGCCAAATATTTTATTTGGACTAAATAATCTCTGAATACTTTCTAGGTCTATATTATATGATTTTTTAATTAAATTTTTTGTTTGCTTGTTATAAGTATCTTCCTTCCTCTCCCCACTGTAATAGTGCTTATTGAAAGCATAATTTGACATATATGCAGATATAATAATGCATATATAAAAAACTATGGCTTGCTTCTTTCTATTTATCAGTTCTTTCTCTGGAGGTGGACATATACAAGTTATTCTTTTTTTATTAAATATTTTATTTTCACAATTACATGTAATAATAATTTAAACATACATTTTCCAAAATTATAAGATCCAAATTGTCTCTCTCCTCTTCTCTCCCTACTCCCTGAGATGGTAAACAATTTTATCTGGGTTTTACATGTATGATTATACAAAATCTATTTCCATGTTGGTCCTATTGTGAGAAAATACTCATGTAAAACCAAAAACCCCAAATAAAAACACATATAAATAAAATAAAGTGAAAAATGGTATGCTTTGATCTGCATTCAGACTCCATCATTTCTTTCTCTAGAAGTAGATAGCATTCTTTGCCTTAAGCCTTCAAAATTATCCTGGATCATTGCATTACTGATAATAGCTAAGTCTGTCACAGTTGATCATCTCACGATATTGCTGTTCCTATGTACAAAGTTCTCCAAGTTCTGCTTACTTCACTTAACATCGATTCAAGTACATCTTTCCAGATTTTTCTGGAATCATCTTGACCATTATATCTTATAGCACAATAATATTCTATCACAATTATATATCATAATCTTTTCAGCCATTCTCCAATTGATGAACATCCCTTCAATTTCTAATTCTTTGCCACCACAAAAAGAGCTGCTATAAATGTTTTTGTACAAATAGATTATCTTGCCTTTTTTTGGATCTCTTTGTGATACAGACCTAGTAGTGATATTACTAGATGAAAGAGTATGCGCAGTTTTATAGCCCTTTGGGCATAGTTTCAAATTGTCCTCAAGAATGGTTGGGTCAGTTCACAACTCCACTAACAATGCATTGGTGTCTCAGTTTTTCCACATCCTCTCCAACATCTATCATTTTCTTTTACTGTCATATTAGCCAGTCTAATGGTTGTGAAGTGGTACTCCAGAGCTGTTTTAATTTGCAATTCTCTAATCAATAGCAATTTGGAACATTTTTTCATATGACTATAGATAGCTTTGATTTCTTCATCTGAAAGCTTCCTGTTCATATCCTTTGACCATTTGTCAATTGGGGAATGACTAGATTCTTATGAGGTGACTCAGTTCTCTATATTTTTATCAGAGACTTTATCAAAAACATTTGCTATAAAAATGTTATGTTATTCTTCAAGAAATATTTCTTTTTCTTATTTTTTTAGGAGGAGGCTACATTTATTAACCAGAGGCAGATAATAGTCAGAATTCTTTTTTATTATTTTTAAGTTTTATTTATTTTTAAATATTTTCCCATGGTTACATGATTTATTTTCTCTCCCCTCTTCCCTCCCCACTCCTGGAGCTGGCAAGCAATTTCACTGGGTTATACATGTGTTGTCACTTGATACCTATTTCCATATTATTCATTTTTGTAATAGAGTAATCTTTTAAAAATTTAAACCTCAAATCCTATACCCATATGAACAAGTGATAAATCATATGTTTTCCTTCTGCGTTTCTACTCCCACAGTTCTTTCTCTTGATGTGGATAGCATTCTTTCTCATAATTCCCTCAGGACTGACCTGGATCATTACATTGCTTTTAGTAGCAAAGTCTAGTACATTTGATTATCCTACAATGTTTCAGTTACTATGTACAATGTTCTCCTGGTTCTGCTCATTTCATTCTGCATCAGTTCATGGAGGTCTTTTCAGTTTGTTTGGAAATCAAGCAGTTCATCATTCCTTATATCACCATCGTATAACACAATTTGTTCAGCCATTCACCAATTGAGGGACTTCAAGCATTATTTCTGTCTGTCTGTATATATATATATATATATATATATATA
>NW_025364682.1:0-9136 GCF_016433145.1 Gracilinanus agilis | reverse complement strand
TGTTTATACTATGTATTTTATTTATATATAATTTTATTTTTATAGGTTTGTGTTTATAAAATGTATTTTATTTACATATAAATACATTTTTATATGTTTTTTTAAATCCATTATAAATTTTCAAGTGCTACAAAATGCCAGCAATTATTACTATTATTCGCAGTAGTACCTAGAATGTTTGGGTCTTCAGTGATAGGGTTGATTGAGAAAAGCATATCCATGTGGGGGTGGGAAGGAAGGGATCATTGCTAAACTAAATCTGGAATTCAGACTAATCCTCAGGAGAGGCAAAAGTACCTAAGTAACTGTGGTCTTCTAAATGGTCTCAGGATCTTGGCAGAGCAGTGGGTAGCCGCTCAAAACGATAACGCCTTTGGACTATTGACGTTCACAACTTGAGGGCAGCAAAGGCTTCCAGAAGAGCAGAACTTAATAGTCTAATTATTTTTGGTGCTCTCCGGAGAGCTATAAGTTTTGACAAGTCACACTCTGTTTCTTACTAGGAATTTTTTAAATAGCACTATAGGTTAAATAGCTGTTGTTTTGCATTCCTGATTGGCTCTTCTTTCTCCTAGTTCAGAGAGAGGGAGAAAGGACCAGTAGGCACAGTAATGAGCTGGATATTAGGTCTTTTTCCTATGTCCTCTGTGAATATGCGGTCACTGTTGGATGCTGAACTCAGAAATAGAACCTTGGAGAAACAGCATTTCAGAATGGATATAGGCTGAGCCATGGAAGACTGCTAGGCAAACCCTTTCTCTTATACATATAGCCTTAGTGACCCTGGGGGAAGTCCTGTCACCTTTCTCTCAGTGCCCCAGACAACCAGGTAAGGTTACCTGCATAGGTAAGTAGGAATTTCCTATCAAAACCAATAAAATCATTGCTCTAGCCCCCAAACAAATAGACACAGGACTAGAGAAAGGAGGTCCTGGGTTTAAATCTGGCCTCAGACACTTCCCAAGCTGTGTGACCCTGCACAAGTCACTTAACCCCCACTGAGCCTTTACCACTCTTCTGCCTTGGAACCAATACACAGTATTGATTCTAGGATGGATGCTAAGGGTAAAAAAAAATAGACAGTGCAGAATCTGATCCCAGAAAGAGAATGAATTCATCTGACCTAGAACCAAAGATCAACCTCAGATGATCTTCAAGATTTCAGTTCTGATCTTGGTCATATTGTGCCACTAAATTGGAAAGAATCTCAGAGGCCATCAGTCAGTCAATCATTCAATCAACATTTATTAATTAATCAATCAGTCAATATGTAAACATTTATTAAGTACTTATTATGTGCCGGGCACTATGCTAAGTATGGGGGATTTTTAAAAAAGAAAAAAGACAGTCCATACTCTCAAGAAGCTTACAATATAATACAATTCTTTCATTTTATAGATGAGGAAATAGAGGGTTGGAGAGGTTAAGTGATTCCTTGAGATCCGGGATTATTTTATGTATTTGTGTTCCCACGCCCTTGAATAGAACCTGGCAATTAATGCTTGTCCATTGGTTGGCTGTCCAATGTCACACAGGTAATAAGAGCCAAGGCTGGCATTTGAACACAGGCCTTCTGAATGCAAAGTCAATGCTTTTTCCATTGTATCATACTAATCAGGTCTCAGCAGTAGACAATTTGGGGCATGGTTGTAGAGAGCACCTATATACCTCTCTCTATAATATATGATTCTGTATAGCATCATCAATAAAACAGGGCATTGTTCAAGGGAGGAGCCCTATGGAGAAAAGGTAGCAGCTATCACCATCATCCCTAATTCCAGTTACTAACCAGTTCCCACTGCTGGGGGCTCAGCAGGAAAAGAGGCAAATAAGTCAACACTCAAGAACTATTGCAGTGGATGGAGAAGTAAAGAAAAAAAATGGCAAAATTTATTCAGATGAAGTTGACCAAATACATGCTAAAGATATCCATACAGGCGTAACTATTTTAAAGTGATTTAGTAATTAATTCTCAAGATTTGCCAAGTAGAGAAAGATGCCCCCTAAATGAAAAATGTAATAGATGAGGCTTTGACGGACGACAAATAAAGTGGGAACGGAAAAACAAAAGAAATAAAGTAATGCATCAGACAAAAATGGAATTTGTGTTTAATTTCAATTCAACCCTTCAACAGAAACATAAAATTCCTACTGTTTGTCAAGCATTGTGCATGTTTGTTGCAATAAGTGTAGACGAGAGAATAGAATCATCCATGTAGAGATGGAACTGGCCTTGGAGGACATTTATATAGACAAACCCTCTCATTTCACAGCTGAGAAAGCTGAGGTAAAATTAATTGTCCAAGGTTATGCAAGTGGGAAATAGTAGAGGCACATCTGAACTCAGATCATTTATTCTAAATCCAATGTGCTTTTTTTCTTTTCTTTTTTTTTAAGAACCCTTAACTTCTGTCTTATTATCGATTCTGAGACAGAAGAGTAGCAAGGGCTAGTGTAAGGATAAGGGGGTAAGAGATAGGAAAAATGCATAAATTGTCTTTAAGAGGAAAGGAGGAGAAGTTAGACACAAACCCTAGGATAT
The DNA here is from genome assembly GCF_016433145.1 of Gracilinanus agilis. Classification (NCBI taxonomy): domain Eukaryota; kingdom Metazoa; phylum Chordata; class Mammalia; order Didelphimorphia; family Didelphidae; genus Gracilinanus; species Gracilinanus agilis. The sequence continues at coordinate 6,594 of NW_025364682.1, read as the reverse complement.
TTCTTTTTCACTAGAAAACTGGAGTTAAGTGACTTGCCCAGGGTCATGCAGTTTGAAAGTGTCTAAAGTCAAATTTGAGCACAGGTCTTCCTGTCTCCAGGCTGACTCCATCTGCCTTTACACTGCTCTTTCAACTGCAACATGCTTCCACTATAAGAGGCAAATATTAGCAAGTTCCTAACCTTAAGGAGCTCATAATCTAGTCAAGAAGACAAAAAATAAGATATGAAAAGCCTAAAGAAGGATGCATTTCATCTCTTCTGGGATCTGTAATTTCTTCATTGTAGAATATTCTCCCAACCGAACTATTCTCTCCTCACAATATTTTTGTGGCTGAAAAAAATTTATCACTCCATGACCTGACATAAGAAAGATCTAAGTTTAAATTCAGTTTCACACACTTAATAGCTGTTTAAAACTGGGCAAGTCTCTTAACCTCTACCTCTTGTCCTCTATTATAAAATGGGAGAATGATAATAGAACCAGATAGGCTGAGATAGCATGTGTAAAGTGCTCAGCACAGCACCTGTTACTTAGTAGGTTCTCAGTAATTGTTTACTCCCTGCTCCTTCCCCATCCTATCCTCCACAGCCAACCTGCTGGTAATGAGTCTCTCCAAATTTAGCTTGTCTGGTCCTTGGACAAAAGACACATTGACCATTGCTAGAACATGACCCAAAGCTTTTCTATTTTAGTAGTCTCTACCAGAATTTGTACTCAACAAGTGTGGCCTTTAAGGACCCAGGCTCTCCTCCCTTTCATGATAAGTCATCTGAAGACTTTTGTGGAGGCAAGGAAACAATATAATTTAAAAGGTTCTCAGGGTTCAAAAATGGACCCAAAGCAGTTAAGGCTTTAGGAAGAAAGGTAGAAAACATCACGAACTTAAGTAATTATGTAGTAAGTAGACCCTGTGTTTGTTCATGAGAGATGGGGAGAATTTTGGATTGAAAAAGGTATTCGAGCTGGACAGAAAAGCGTGAACAAGGCTGTAGAGAGTAAGAGCATTTGTGAATGTGTAACATTTTTTTAATTTTTATTTTTTAGAAAAGTTATCATGGTTACATGATTCATGTTCTTACTTTCCCCTTCACCCCCTGACCTCCCCGCCCCCCCATAGCCGATGTGCATTTCCACTGGTTTTAACATGTGTCATCAATCAAAATTTATTTCCAAATTGTTGATAGTTGCATTGGTGTGGTAGTTTTGGGTCTACATCCCCAATCATGTCTGCCTCAACCCATGTGTTCAAGCAGTTGCCTTTCTCCTGTGTTTCCTCTCCTGCACTATCAGCTAGAAGGAACCTTAGAAATCACTAATCCAACCATCTTATTTTGCAGTTTTACATATATAGAAACTAAAGGGGAAAGGAACAAGCATTTATCAGTCAATACTAGTGGGCCAAGTGTTATGTGAAGTGCTTTATAAATATTATCTCATTTGATCCTTAGCACAACCCTGTGAAATAAGTTCTATTATTGTCTACATTTTATAGTTGAGGAAACAAGGCAAACTGAGGTTAAGCGATTTGCCCGGTCACTCAACCTATACATTTCTGAGGCCATATATGAACTCAGATCTTCAGGGCCATTACTCTCACTATTTGACCACCTAGCTAGTTGCATTGATTTGTCCTTGGTCTCAGAGAGAGAAAATAATAGTCAGAAATTGAACCTAGGTTTTCAGACTCCAAATCCAGGGACTTACATCTACTTACGTCACCCCTCACGCCCTCAAACAATGCTCACTTCTGCTAATGATCAGAAGTAGCATTTTCTTTGGGTTTTTAATATTTTAATTAATTAAATAGGATGCTGTGAGAACTGTCAATTCTGAAAAATGCACCTGAATCACCAAGTGATGCAACACTGGTATCCTTTGTAACTCAGAATCTCCTTTCTTGGCCAGCCTCAGTTCAGTCTTGCCGATTCTAAGCAATAAAGTAGGGCAGAGACTCCATTTTAAAATCTTGCTAGCATTTTGCAAATGTTGCTATAAGTGTCTGACAAATTCTAGAATCCACTAAATGGAAAAACCAATTGAATAATAGGTATTAAATGTCAATAGAAAAATCCTAGCATGTCCTTCTTTGAAAGAAAATAGTTTTCTTTTTTTTTCCCTCCACAAATGATATGTGAAGATAAGCAATCTCATGGCATCTCCTTTTATAGGTTGAAAGATCTTATTAAAAGAGAATGCCAGAAAAAAAAAGAAAGAAAGAAAGAAAAAAGAGAATGCCAGAAGGACTTAGACAGGGAGGAGGTGGAGGTGAGGAAATATGAACTTAATATTAGCTTTTGTTATAAAAGCATCATAACCTCCCACATCAATTAAGTTAAATGCACAAGAGCATGAAATACATTATGTTGGATTGTCCTTCAGGTCAATGGAATCATTAGCTGATTAATCTTTGGGTTAGGACAGGTGATGAATCAACCCAAACTGCCTATCTATTATTAAAAAAATACATCCACAACATTGTCCCAAAAGGGGACGCTTGCACATAAAACATTTCCTAATTTGTTAAGTGTACCTTTTAAGAAACACAAGTGAACTTCTAGGCATGTCCTTCAACAATTTCCATTTCTATGAGCTGTATTGGACTGGATTGAGGAGTACAGAGGAAAAGAGGAAAGTCGTACATTTTTTCATCTTTCATTAATTAGCACCTAGACACGGAGTCAGAATAAACTGGGTTCAAGATTTGCCTTGGACACTTCATAACTGTTGGCTATGGGTAAGTCACTTGACTTCATTCAGTTTCTTAAGCTGCAAAAGGGAAATGATAATACCTGTAAATGATAGATAATACCACCAATCTCAGATGTTTTTGAAGGCTTAAATAAGATGATGTATGCAAATGATTTTACAAATATTAGAGCATTATATGAATGGCAGTTATGTTACTATTTATCCCCTAAAGAAAGGGAGACTTCCAAGCTTAAATTGTGACTTCTTTTCTGAGTGCATTTTTTAACGTCACCATATTGAAAATTGGACTGTCTTTCCTAGATAAAAGTCACCAAAATTTGGAGTGTAGTTAGGTCAGGAAATCTATTTGCTGCTGTAGGTGTCAATGACTAAAAGCAGAAGAAAAGAGGTGGGCTTCTAAGTGACTAATGTTGCAATACATACTCAGATCTTACATATATACCATGAGTTTGAATTTAAAGGCAACAGGAGTGTTCTGGTTAATGTTTAATAACTTGTTCTCCAAGGTAGGGGTTGGGGATGATGTACGTACAACTTTTAAGTTTAACATGCATCATTAACATTTGCTCCTTCATTGTTAAATCCAGACAATCAACAAAACCATAAATCAAGCCCTGACTTATAACTTTTGCCAATTACTAAAATATAAATCATGTTAAATCCAGTCTTAAACACTAGCTGTGTGACCCTAGATAAGCCACTTAATTACGTTTGCCTCAGTTTCCTCATCTATAAAATGAACTGGAGAAGAAAATGACAAACCACTCCAAAATCAATGCCAAGAAAACCCCAACTGGGATCATAAAGAATCGTATATGACTGAAAATGACTAAACAACAAGATACAAATGCTCACATTGAAAATTTAATAGCCAGCTCTTGATGGTTTGAGCTGACTCCAAGACACTCTTGGGTATTGTACAATAGTTATTCAACTCTTTCCTTTCTGCATAGGAACTATGGAAGCAAGAAAAAACATCTTATGAATTTACCAAAAGCTAAATTACTGACATTTTCCAATGTAGAGTTGAAACTGAGATTCTCTCAGATATAATTCATGAAAGAGGGTGTCTAGTACTTCTTTTGTTTGCTGTAGTTTATGTTAAATGAGGATTCATTGGGTAATGATCAGCCAATGCCCTGGAATTAATTGTAGAAGGAATGGCAAACCATTCCAGTACCTTTGCCAAGGAAACCTCAAAGTGAGGGGCAGGGGGAAAGGGGGGCACAAAGAGTTGGACATGACTGAAATGACTGAACAACTATCACCCTGGAATTAAGCACAGTGGGAAAGGATTATTTCCTGGGGATTTCTGTTAATTTCCATAAACCAACTAATTGAAAAGTGGTTACTGGGAGAGACAAATAAAAGGCTTCTGAAAGTGCATGACATAGTCCACAAGGAGTTGACAACACAATCCAATAGCTATTCTTTGTAGCCACAAGCACAGCACTAAAGAAACCTTTAGGCAGACCCAACCCTACACCTTTCCTGATCATTTGGGTTTTCATAAGGTTTAGTTATTTAGGCATATTTACTCATAGCCACACAGGAGAGCTCAAATGCAGGAAATCTCAGACTCTTTAGGCTCTTCTCCCTCTGTTCAGATAATCATCTTTATTCTGATTTATGACTCCTAGCCTACAGGTTTTGGAAAACTGATCTTCACTTAGCCAGACAGAGATAATCCCCAGATGTATATATTTCTACTGATGAAACCTTCTTTCCCCCACAAGTAGATTCTTCCAGGTTAATGCAGAATTTCACATTCTGTCTCTCCAGCTCTATATCATTCCATTTAATTGATATCTAAAACTTGTGCCTGAACTCCCCACCCTTCCTCCTATGCCTCCTCACTAAGCCCACCAAGGTGAAATACAAAAAATATGATCATTGGAATGGAGGAGATGTCAAAAAGCAATCTAGGTTCCTGAGAAAGAATATGACTGGCCACGTGCCCACCTTCTAGTAAAGGTAGGGAAGTGTGGGTGTGGAAAACTGCATATAATGTCAGATTTTAAAAAATATATTGGTTAGTTTAGCTGAACTGCTTCTCTCTCTCTTTTAGTTCATATTATGAGAGATGGCTCTCTGGAAAAGGGGAGAGATACACTGGAAAATATAAGTAATAAAAAAAGAAATTTTCAAATCAATAAAATTTTTTTCCTGAAAGAGTGGTCCAAAAGTCATCTATACTAAAAAGTCCTTTCTGCTAGAGAGCACCTGACACTTAACTAGACCAGGAGATTTACATACTTCTTTTGACACAAATTTGTATCTGTAATTATGAGTAATAATGCTCTTTACAAGCCCCACTAAATAAGTAAAGAAGAGTTATGATTATTGACAAACCATTGACCTGAGCATTAGTGGGAGAGCTAATTATTTTTTCCCCAAGAAGTAAGGCTTGTTTTGTACTTGTGAATTACTCTGAAACCAAGTCCTCAATAAACTACCTTTTTCATACTGCAAAGCAAATCTAACTAGATCTCATCAACATATGCTTCCTATTGCATAATTACAGATAAATGCATATTATCAAGAATGATGCTTTTGGCTCATCTAATCTTTTCAGAAGCAGGTATCACCACCTTTTAGAAAATGACTGAAGTGATGAATTTGTATTTTAGGAAAGTAAATTATCTCTAGGACCCATTCCCATACCTTTAAGACCAAGGCCTATTTTTAGTCAAATGTGCTGGAATGCAAGCATGGGGCTTCCATTAACATTAATAGAGAGATTCTCGACCAACTCTTCTGTAGACTGCCCAGAAAATGTACTCTTTAGTGAGATGGAAGGTTAAAGTGAGCTTTAAATCACAGTCTTATCATACTTGCATGTTATTGGCAAGTCTGACTAAAAATAGAATCTCATTACTTTAATTCTGGAGTATTCTTAGGTCAGCCAACCTTTATTATTAATAACAGCATTTCACATTTATATAGCACTGTCTACTCAGGAGAACTTCACAAATTATATACATAAAACTTCACGATCATAATGCATCCTCCTTGGGGTTAGAGGGCAACAAGTGGGCAGATAACTGAGCCATGCCTTTTTCATGTCAAGAATGAGGAATCTGGACATTTTTGTCAAGTGAACATAGATAAAGTTACCTTGCAAAATGGAGCCACCTAGCAACTCTCATTGATGACTCTGGGGAACCATACCTTTAAGTTAAACATGGTAGAAGCTCCTAGAGGGCCAGATCAATTCCCCCGCCATGTATATATGTGTAATTAGAAATCTGTTACCCTAAAAACTACGATTCTCAGGAGCCCACTGACTGTGTCATTATGTGCTGGTGTAGACACGAGATAAATAGGATGGTCTTCTGTCGCTAGCTCTCTTTCCTTCCTGGGTCGGAACATTGGTGAAGTGGGCTGTTTGAGCAGGTAAATTAGCCACAGGTATGTGGTTTTATTTTGTTACCTTTTATTTTGTTATTTCTTAGTAATTATTAATAAATCTTATAAAATATAATATTTGAAATTATTGTGTATTAATTTTAACTTTACATATATGTGTATATACATGTTTATATCTATATCTATGTATGTTTGCACTATATATTATATATGTGCATAATATACATATATGATTACAAAGGGAACCAATTACCTTGAAATATAGTTATCAAAAAAAATTTTTATGCCCTTACCTTCTTTCTAGGAATCAATTCTAAGAATTAGTTCCATGGTTGAAGAGCTGGAAGGGCTCCCAGTATTTGTAAAAATGGTTTCTTTTAGGGTTAAGTGACTTGCCCGGGGTCACATAGGAAGTATCTGAGACCAGATTTGAACCCAAGATTTCATCTCTAGGCCTGGCTCTCTGAACTACCTAGCTGCCCCTATCAGAATATATATATATATATATATATA
>NW_025364681.1:0-2345 GCF_016433145.1 Gracilinanus agilis | reverse complement strand
TATATATATATATATACACATACATATATATAAAATAAGTAAGTTCTTATTCCCTTTTTCTCTTCTCCTAGCAGAATACAATTCAATGTAGAAATCAATTAACTTGCATTAGTATTAATTGCCTTCTTATTATATAGCAACTATACTAGGCACAAGGAATTTTTTTTAAAAATGAGGTGGGCTTTGCCTTTAGGAAGTTTAAATTCATGAAGGCAGATACTGCAAAGTTTTGTTTTTGGTTTTCCCCTTAGTGCTTGGGGTGAGGATGGGAAAGGGGTCACTTGCACCATGACACGAGAAGCAAAGAAATCAATTAGGAGGCTTTTGCAAAAGTTTAGCTGAGAGGTGATGAGGGCTTGAGCTCAGATGGTGACTGTGTAAATCTATGACACTAGAAATATCATGCAGGTAGAATCGCCAAGAATTAGTAACTAATTGGGTGTGCTGTAAAATGGAGATAATCACAGCATCTACCCCCAAGGATTGTTGTGAGAATCAAATGAGATAAAAACTGTAAAGTTCCTAGCATGGAGTTTGGCACATACTAAATGACTGATAAATGTTAGTAGCGAAGTTGAGATGATGACAACATGAAGATGATGATGATGATATGAGGTAAGGGAGAATGAAGATTAGAGAATGATTCTTTGTGTGTGAAAGCCTAAGAAGATGACAGCATGATGTTACCCTCATTAGACAATATGACAGGTTAAAAGGAAAGTAGAATTAGGGGGAAAGTTTTGCTTTGGACCTATTGTATTTGGGATGCTCCTGGTACATTCTAAGACTATTCTAGAGGCAGATAGTAATGTGAAAGGAGAGGCCAGAACAGTGAAGAGAGATGCATATAAAAACCCAAGGAGGGGCAGTTATTTGGCTCTGGGTAGAGAGATAAGAGACAGGAGATCCTAGATCAAATCTGGCCTCAGACAATTCCTAGCTATGTATCCCTCTACAAATCACTTGACCCCAATTGCCCAGTTCTTTTTTTTTTAAACCCTTAACTTCTGTTTATTGGCTTATAGGTGGAAGAGTGGTAAGGGTAGGCAATGGGGGTCAAGTGACTTGCCCAGGGTCACACAGCTGGGAAGTGTCTGAGGTCAGATTTGAACCTAGGACCTCCTATCTCTGGGCCTGACTCTCAATCCACTGAGCTACTCAGCTGCCCCCCAATTGCCCAATTCTAACTGATCTTCTGCCTTGGAACCGAAATCTGATATATAAGACAGAAGGTGTGTATTTAAAAAAAAACCAACAAAAAAAAAAACCATTGATAAAACAATATAACAATATAGAGGAGTGATTGGTTGAAACTTGTCAAATGCTGCAGAGATCAGGAAAGATAGTGGATGGCAAGAAGCTATTTTATTTATCATTTAAAAACCACCTTGGAGAACCTTGGAAAAGGCAGTTTGGTCGAGTTGTTAAGGAAAGAAAACAGATTGCAATGGTTTAATTTGTGAATGAGAGATGAGGAAAAGGAGAAAATGAGTATAGATATTTTTGTCCTAGGAATTTGACTTTGAAAGAGAGGGAATCATGACAAGAATATGCTCTATACATATGTGTGTGTATACAAACTAGTAGAAATATAAGTACACACTATATAGTTTTATTTCTATTAGTTTGTAGTATCAAACCTGGACAATTTAATGACTCATTAAATGTTAGCTGAATAGAGCAGAATTGGAAAGAAGTTATAATATTTGTCAGGGTGAAGTGGAATGAGAAGTCAATCACTTTCTTTTTTGAAAGACACAAGCAATTTTTCTGAATAAACTCTAGACAGTAGGCAGCATTTTAATCTTGTATATTTTGCTCGAATGAAAAATTAAACTCTCCCTACTTCTGATGGTGGTTCTCTTACTAAATGAGCCCAAGAGGTTAACTGGTATTTAATACCTAACAGTCCTGAGGCCTTCTAAATAGACTAGAATGAGACACGTCCCTTAACTTCACAGAATTGCAGAATCTTAGAGTTAAAAGGTACATAACAAAATATAATGTTGGAACATCAAACTCAGAATACTGGAATTTTAGAACATAGAATGTTAGAAGATAAAAAGATAGGATATCTTAATGGGCAAGGATATCAGAGATCACCTCATCCAATTTCCTTTTGTTACAGAGCAGGTATATGAGACCCAGGAACAGGAAGTAATTTTCACATTAAATATTAAGAAAGAGGCAAAGTTAGGACAAGGACCCAGATTTCCTAATTCCAAGTTACTTCCTCCCCCCTCTTCCCTCTCCCTCTATCTTTCTCTCTCTCTCTCTCTCTCTCTCTCTCTCTCTCTCTCTCTCTCTCTCTCTCGCTCTCTCTCGCTCTCTCTCGCTCTCTCTCT
>NW_025364680.1:0-3543 GCF_016433145.1 Gracilinanus agilis | reverse complement strand
AGAGAGTGACAGACCAAGAAAACCGGTCTAGAAGAGACAACTTGAGAATCACTGGTATTCCAGAAAAGGCAGAAATTAATAGAAACTTGGACTCCATACTTAAAGAAATTATTCAGCAAAATTGCCCTGAAGTTCTACAACAAGAGGGCAATATAGACATTGAAAGGATCCATAGAACACCCTCTACACTGGACCCAGAAAAGTCAACACCCAGAAATATAATAGCGAAATTGAAGAGCTTTCGAGTTAAAGAAAAAATCTTACAGGAAGCCAGAAAGAGACAATTCAAATATCAAGGAGCACCAATAAGGATCACACAGGATCTGGCAGCCTCAACGCTAAAAGACCGCAAGGCTTGGAATACAATATTCAGAAAGGCAAGAGAGCTGGGCCTTCAGCCACGAATCAACTACCCAGCGAAACTAACCATATACTTTCAGGGGAAAGTATGGGCATTCAACAAAATTGAAGAATTCCAAGTTTTTGCACAAAAGAGACTGGGACTAAATGGAAAGTTTGACACTCAACCACAAATATCAAGAGAAAGATGAAAAGGTAAATAAGAAACAGAGGGAAAAGAAAGAAAACTCATAGTCTTTTAAGCTTGACTCTTTAAGGGCATAAATAAGATCTAATTATCTGTATTACTAGGTGGAGAAATGCTATGTATATTTCTCTGTAGTGAACTCTATACACTATTATAATATTCACTATTATAGCAACCAGAAGAATAATTCATAGGGAGAGGACAGGATACTAAATGGTCTAAGAAGACATGGGGGGTGGGAAAGAGGGGAGGAATAGTAGGGGACACCAAGAAAAATCCGAGTAAATAAGAAAAATAAGATATTCTATTACACACAAAGAGGGCGTGGGAAGGGGAGGGGATGAATAATATCATAAGAAGGAGAGGAAGAGAGCATAATCAAACCTTACTCTCAGTGTAATCAACCCGGAGAAGGAAGAGTAGCCTTATTATCCATCTGGATAAAAAACTCTATCTAACCCTACTGAGAAAGTCAGAAGGGATAAACCAAAGGGAGCAGGGGAGTGGGGAGGCCAAAAAAGGGAGGGGAGAAGAAGGGGGAGGGAATTCATTTGGTCTTTGAAAAAAAACAAAAAGAGGGGAACAACAAGGGAGGGGGCAGAAAGGGAAGTCAATCAAGGGAGGGGATAAGGGATACCGGCTCAAAGCAAACCACTGGTGTAAAAGAAAATAGTGTAATAAGAAGGTGTGGGTCTAGGGGAGGATACAAAAATGTCAGTGAATACACAACTAACAATTGTAACTCTGAATGTGAACGGGATGAACTCACTCATAAAACGGAAGCAAATAGCAGAGTGGATCAGAAACCAAAATCCTACCATATGTTGTCTACAAGAAACACATATGAGGCGGGTAGACACACACAAGTTCAAGGTTAAGGGTATGAGCAAAATCTTTTGGGCATCAAATGAGAAAAAGAAGGCAGGAGTGGCTACCATGATCTCTGACAAAGCCAAAGTAAAAATAGATATGATTAAAAAAGACAGGGAAGGTCATTACATCCTGATTAAAGGCAGTATAAACAATGAGGAAATAACACTGCTCAATATATATGCACCAAGTGGCATAGCATCCAAATTCATAAAGGAGAAATTGGCAGAGCTCAAGAAGGAAATAGATAGTAAAACCATAATAGTGGGAGATCTAAATATTCCTCTTTCAGATCTAGATAAATCAAACCAAAAAATAAATAAGAAAGAGGTAAGAGAGATGAATGAAGTCCTAGATTTAATTGATATGTGGAGAAAAATAAATAGGGACAAAAAGGAATACACCTTCTTTTCAGCTGCACATGGTACATTTACAAAGATTGACCATGTAATAGGGCATAGAATCATGGCAAACAAATGCAAAAGAGCAGATATAATAAATGTAACCTTCTCAGATCATAATGCGATAAAAATAATAATCAGTAAGGGCACCTGGACAGGCAAGTCAAAAACCAATTGGAAATTAAACAATATGATTCTCCAAAACCAAATTGTCAAAGAAGAAATCATAGAAACAATCAACAATTTCATTGAAGAGAATGACAATGATGAGACATCCTACCAAACTTTGTGGGATGCAGCCAAGGCAGTACTCAGGGGGAAATTTATATCCTTGAGTGCATATATTAACAAATTAAGGAGGGCAGAGATTAATGAATTGGGCATGCAACTCAAAAAATTAAGAAAGCAAACAAATAAAAAACCCCCAAATGAAAACTAAATTAGAAATACTAAAAATTAGGGGAGAAATTAATAAAATTGAAAGTAAAAGAACTATTGAATTAATAAATAAGACTAGAAGCTGGTATTTTGAAAAAACAGATAAAATAGACAAAGTACTAGTCAATCTAATAAGAAAAAGGAAAGAAGAAAACCAAATTGACAGTATTAGAGATGAAAAGGGAGACCTCACCTCTAATGAAGGGGAAATTAAGGCACTCATTAAGAATTATTTCGCCCAATTATATGGCAACAAATATAACAATTTAGGAGATATGGATGAATGTTTACAAAAATATAAATTGCCTAGATTAACAGCAGAAGAAATAGAATACCTAAATAATCCCATATCAGAAATAGAAATTGAACAAGCCATTAAAGAACTCCCTAAGAAAAAATCACCAGGACCTGATGGATTCACAAGTGAATTCTATCAGACATTCAAAGAGCAATTAATCCCAATACTATACAAATTATTTGATATGATAAGCAAAGAAGGAGTCCTACCAAATTCCTTTTATGACACAAATATGGTACTGATTCCAAAGCCAGGTAGACCAAAAACAGAGAAAGAAAACTGTAGACCAATCTCCCTAATGAACATAGATGGAAAAATCTTAAATAGAATATTAGCAAAGAGACTCCAGCAAGTAATTAAGAAGGTCATCCACCATGATCAGGTGGGATTTATACTAGGAATGCAAGGATGGTTCAACATTAGGAAAACCACCCACATAATTGACCATATCAACAGTCTAACAAAAACCACATGATTATCTCAATAGATGCTGAAAAAGCCTTTGACAAAATACAGCATCCATTCCTATTGAAAACACTGAAAAGTATAGGAATAGAAGGACCTTTCCTAAAAATAATAAACAATATATACCTAAAACCATTATATGCAATGGGGATAAATTAGAAGCCTTCCCAATAAGATCAGGAGTGAAACAAGGATGCCCATTATCACCTCTATTATTCAACATAGTACTAGAAACACTAGCAATAGCAATTAGAGAAGAAAAAGAAATCGAAGGTATCAAAATAGGCAATGAGGAGACTAAGCTATCACTCTTTGCAGATGATATGATGGTATACTTAAAAAATCCTAGAGAATCAACTAAGAGGCTGGTAGAAATAATCAACAACTTTAGCAAAGTGGCAGGATACAAAATAAATGCACATAAATCATCAGCATTTCTATACATTTCCAACACATTAGAACAGCAAGAGGTAGAAAGAGAAACACCATTTAAAATCACCCTAGACAATATAAAATACTTGGGA
>NW_025364679.1:0-8003 GCF_016433145.1 Gracilinanus agilis | reverse complement strand
CAGAGTATGTTGGTTCTTTCCCTCTTCTTCCCTTTCTTACTAATTAACTGACAAAATAACTAACAGGTCTGTTGAAACACAAAAGGGTTTGTTGTCTTTAAGGATGATTTGTCAGGAAAAGTGGATTGAGGAAGCCCTAAAAGTTGTTTAAAGAAACCTCAGGTGGGGGAAGGGAGGCAGAGATGGAGTCTGAGCAAGGTCCTGCCTTAGCTCAGCTCTCAAGGTGCTCTTTATGTCTAAAGGGAATAAAATGATGACTAACTAACCTTTCTAGATAAGATACTGCCAAATTATAGTCAAATCCTTCACAGATTTGACCTACTCTCTGATTTACTCTCCTTATTCACTTCACAGACATTTAAGGTAAGGAAAGGAAGGTAGGAAATAAGGTAAGGTATGAAGATACAAAGGGTTTATCTAAACTAACAATTCTTAAATAAATATTCCAAAGCTAGGCTAAATTTTCAATTCTTCAGATAGGCAAGGAAGCAGCTCAGCTGGTCTGACTCTCTCTCCACGAGATCCCCAAACCAACTGCAACTCTCCTTCAAGATTCTAAACTCCTAACTGATTTCAGAACTCAGCCAAAGCTTGAAAAAAACTGTCATGACTCCCCTCTCTCTGCACTACACCCTAGACTAGATAATTTCTAAGATTCCAACTCTAAGGTATCAAAATTCTATTATCTATTTATAAATTTATCTAAATGATCTTTGATTTTCATATTTTTACCTACATGGAGCTTTTTTGGGGTGGGGGGAGGAATGAGTTAGTTTCTTTTACTACCTATTTGGTAAAATAGGCATCTAAGTAGGGCAGCAGATAGAGTAGTGGGCCTAAAGTTAAGAAGACTCATCTTTATGAGTTCAAATCCAGCTTCAGACTACCTGTGTGACCTGGACAAGTCATTTAACCCTTTTTTGCCTCAATTTCCTCATCTATAAAGTGAGCCGGTAAAGGAAATGGCAATCTGCTCTAGTATCTTTGCCAAGAAAACTCCAAATGAGGCCATGAAGAATCAGATGTGGCTGAAACGACTGAACAACAACAGATAAAAGTACAGTTTCTCTATTTTGTCTTAGATTACCTTGCTCGCCCATTTAAGGGATGCCCTTCATTTTAGCATCCCATCATTTCACACTATGAGAATTAATCAGTTAATTTGATTAATTAAAGAATAAGGTTGCTTATAAGAAACTCTCCAACTCACAGAGCAAGTTTCTTACAAGCAACTTTATTCTCTAATTAGCCAAATTAGCTAATTAATTCTTATAATACACTTGATATATCTCTATCTCTATCTCTATCTCTATCTCTATCTCTATCTCTATCTCTATCTATACCTATACCTATACCTATATCTATATCTATATATTGGAAGTTTTTACAATCCATTTCTCTACAAACCAAAACAAACCAAACAAAAAATTCTAGAATTCTTCACTTAGTTCTTACGGGTAAAGGAATTAGTTAATATTCTTAGTTGCTTATTTTATTCTTCTCACTTTGGATTTTCTGTCTTCCTGGAGAAATGGCTTCCAAGCTTTTCCAAAAATTGGCTTCCATCTCCCCTCACAGCTTCGACTTGGTCTCAAATGTTTCCCCTTAACGTCCTGTACATTTCTTGACAAAATGGACCGTGAGCTCTTCCCCATACATCAACACGCCAAGCCTGGAATGTTCTTCCTCCTCAAATTTGCCTCTGGGAATACTCCTCTTTTTTGAAGGGCCAATTCAGGAGCCATTTTCTCCATGAAATGATTCCCCTCATTGCCCACCCCCCAATCCCATACTATGAGGGCTTTGTCTCTTCAAATGGCCTTGAATTGACTTACCTATATGTGTATTCTCTGTCCTGGAGGATACAAATTCCTTTAGGGCAGGGACTGTTAAGTTAGTGGCTTTTTTTCCCCTTCTTCTTTATATCTTCACACATAGTAGAGCACAGTGCTAGGCCCATAAAGAGCATTTAATAAACCTTTAATTGAATAGGAACACTTTACCAAGGGAGACCGCAGAATTTCCATCTCTTGGGGGGTTCTTTAAAGTAGAGCAAAAATGGCCTCATGCTCAGAAATGGTAGTCTTGTCTAGTGGAGACAGGAAGAAACAATGGTCCTAAGTGATGGGTCAGAGCACTCATTCTAACCACAGGATCCATTTTTAAAGGTTATTAGTCACTTTGCATAATATGGATATTTAGATAGGTTTGCCCAGGCATCATTAAGCTATAACTAGGCTTCCTGTGAGTTGGAGATGTTGTTTCTTTGGAGGGAGCAAGTGTTCTCTCTGGGCACACTCTTAAGATCCCCTCCCAGAACAGGGCAGGCAGTGCCAGCTGCCTTTGGCAAGGAGCAGGGCTCTGTTTGATGAAACCCACTTTGACATGCCACAGGAGAGACGGAGGAAGGCTTGGCAACTTCTTCCACAGTTAGGAAGAAGGGAAATGTTTCCTGTTGCTTTTACAACCTGCCCTCAGCCTCTCAGTCATGGCAGGTAAATACACATTAAGTAAATAGTAGATCAGAATAAATCACTCCCAGGTGTGTTCCCCTGGGTTTCCTGCCACCATGTTTTGCCCTCTTTCAAGCCCTGCTGTCAGATGTTCTTCAGGCTTTCATTTCTGACTGGAGGGCACATACCTGATTTCCTGGACTCATCACAGTCTAAAGAGGCAGCCCAGACATTGTGTTTCAGCCCTAGATCTTCCAACTAAAATGTCAGAAAAGGGTCCTCTTTTCTGTGACTAACTACAAAATGAATAGGACTCCACCAGTAAAGCCCCTACTCTCCCTGAGTCCTCCAGTCTTCTGAAAGAGATTGGAATTCAATGTCACCTGATCCAAATTTGAATCCTGGCTCAGTAGGACCTTGGGCAAGTCTCTTAATTTTTCTGGTCAGGGAGATGATGAGTTTGAACTAGATGTTCTCTAAGGTTCTATCCAGCTCTAAGGTCTCTGATCTGCTGCAAGTTATGCTATGACTTTAAGATGAACAGAGCAGTTTGGGGGTGAAAGGAGCAGAAAGTGTTTTGTGAAAAGGAAGAGATTTCTATTAATTGTCAAAGGATGTGAGATAATGCTGCTGTTATGGACGAACATTTTGAAACCAAAGAGGATTAGAAAAAGAACACCACCATCCTATGATGTCCCCAAAGATTGCTTGAACTATATCAATGCAGTGATACACGGTCAGCTAGCACAGGAGTGACATTCTACTGGAAGCCCAAGTATTACTTTTTCTGAAACCACCACAAATGACATGGAATTCTTCCTCCAGAACTCCAGAAAGGTCAACAAAAAGGCTGATCTTCTCCAAGTACCTGAAAAGGGGAAAGACATTCCTCTGGGAAATCTTGGCTCTGAGCAGAATGCCCAAGTCAGCATTGGTGAACCTTTTCCAAATTTGAGTGCCCAGAGGGCAAATTCAAGTTGTCTGTGAGCCCCTGGGAGAGAGCTGAGGGAGGAAGTGCTTATTTTGAGTGCCTGGACAGAGGGGAGGGGCATTCAAAAAATGTCCTCAGATGCTAGGAAGATGGGGAATGGAGCAGCTCCCCGAGTACCATCTCTGCACAAGTGCCATGTCTTCACCAACACTGGCTTAAGTGAAAATCAGGCAAGGATCAAGCCTAGTTGTTTCTCACTGAAGCTACACATATTCATTGAATTGAATTGAGTTAGAAATGATGAAAGTGATGGTTTTGGAGGAACCTGGGAAGACTAATATAGATTGATGCTGAATGAAGTGAACACAACCAAAACAGATGGAAAGAATTCAACAATGGAAAGATGAATAACCAAAAAAGACTTAACAGTGTTGATCTGTGTGATGGCCAACCATGATTATAAAAGACTAACTGGAAACCATTTTCTGTCAGAAAGGAGATGGACTTAAGATACAGAATGGGACAAATGTTTTAGCATGTGGCCAATGCAGGTGAAGCCATCCAGCAGCTTCACGAAGATTCCTAGTGGGTTGGACACTTAGAAAGGGGAACCACGGACTGAGTGAAAATGGGTTATGGGTTAAGGATTAATGGAAAGAGAACATAAGGTGAGAATAAAGATACGCAGACACGGAAAGTTTTGGCATAAGGTAGACAGACAGTGAGTAAGCTCTGATGGTCAAGAGCTTCATGGTTAGGAGCTCTGATGGTTAAGAGCTCTCTTGCCACCTGATGTCTTGTCACTTTTATTGGGGTTACAACAGTATGGGGGGAAGGGGAGAGGCCAGTGGCCTGATACATTAACATTATGAGGTAATCATCATAAAATGCAAACTGCCAAAACCTAAAACAATAAGTAGAGCTAAGATCAGGATCCAGATGGGATATGGCCTAAGGCATCTACTGATGTTTGATACCTATGTTAATTGATCATTGAAGGAAAAGTAAGGAGACTGAGATAACTGACTCTCTTCTGGGGTGTAGCCTTAGGGAAGGGCTAGGGATTTGGCAATTTGACTCAAGGTGACAAGAGATCAATCATTAGCAGTATAAGAGTTAAGTTTTTTTTGAATACTTCTTAAAATAATATCACAATTAATGTATACCTGGATTGCTACAGCAGGAATAAGTTTTTCTTGACTATGCTTATTTATTACAAAGTTTTTTGTCTTTCTTTTTTTCAATTTGGAACAGAGGGAGGTAGAAAGGAGAGGAAATAAGCATTAATTTTTTAAAAGAAAAGTTTGAAGAAGAACTGAATTGAGATAAAGTTAGTGTTGACCTCCTTCTTCCAGAAGGTGAGGACTCCCTTGGTGCTTAGTCTCCCCAACCTCTGAGCTAATGCTTCTCTCTCACTCACATCAATTCCCAGTCCAGCTGCACGCGGTCGATGTCATCCATCAGCTTCACAAGTTTCTTCTTAAATTGATGTTCAAAACGCACATCATCCTCAATAACAAGTGTCTTCTCTAGTTCTCGGTCAATTACCTGGTATTTTCAGAAAAAGAAAATTAATTCAAACCAATTAATCATTCCCAGTTACCTGTGCTTTATTAGTAAAAGGAAAGATGGAGAAGAAGAATGGACTCCTGGGAGATGAGGCATCAACAAGGTTTTCTGCTTGGGATTTTTTTCTTTTTCTGCAGAAGACAATTTTATAATAAGCTAAGAGCCAATAGACTTGAAATCTAGTTCTAGTAACTACTTGCTAAATGTCTTTGAATAGGACCTCTATGTGACTCAGTTTTCTTAGTGATCAAATGGGGATAAAGATATTTATCCTCTTGGATTGACAGGAAGGTGAGAAGGGATCAAATGCTAAAGAATTTTGTTAAAATCTATCAGATGGGGGCAGGGGAGGTAGGTGGCTTAATGCATTGAGAGCTAGGCCTAGAGATGGGAAGGTCCTGGGTTCAAATCTGACCTCAGACACTCCCTAGCTTTAAGATCCCTGGATAATTCACTTGACCTCCATTGCCTAGACTTTACTTCTCTTCTGCCTCAGAACCAGTATTGATTCTAAGATGGAAGGTAAGGGTTTAAAAAAATAAATAAAATAAACAAAGTAGATCAGATGAATGATATATGATGACCATTATAGTTATTTCTTTACTTGTATTCATCTCTTCATGACTCCATTTGGTTGTTCCTTGGCAAGGATACTGAAATAGTTTGCCAGTTCCTTCTCCAGCTCATTTTACAGATGAGGAAATTGAGGCAAACAGGTTTAAGTGACTTGCCCAGGGTTATATAGCTGATAATTGTCTGAGACCAGATTCAAACTCAGGAAGATGAATCTTCCTGACTCCAACCATCTAGCTGCCCTAATGGTTACTATAATACTTTGGTAATTGTCGTTATAATTATCATTATTCTCATCAGTGTATAGCACACTGGATGGTACCTGCATCTGGAGTCAGGAAGACTCATCCTTGCGAGTTCAAATGTGGCCTCTGAGATGTACTAGATGTGGGATTCTGGGCAGGCTACTTAACCCTGTTTGCCTCAGTTTCCTCACTTGTAAAATGTGCTGGAAAAGAAAATGGCAAACCATTCCAGTGTCTTTGCCAAGAAAACCCAAAAGGAGTAATGAAGAGTTAGACAGGGCTGGAAATGATTGAACGTGTGATCAAATGCATCTTAAAGTGAGCATAGTACAACACACAGCAGAAGGCTCCAAGTTAATAAATTTCAAACCCCAAATAATTTCGCTCTGGAGTCTTCCAACCCACTTTCTTTTTGGCAAAACTGGAAATACTCCATTCCATTCAATTCAGTGAATTGTCCAGTGTCCACTTTGCCCAAAGCCCCAGGCTAGACACGAGGAATACAAAGATAAATATGAAAATTGAAATGAAGGAACATTTACCTCCTTCCAGATAGAATAGTGGCTAAGAAAGCAACCAATTTCACCCCTTGTCAGTGGCCTGGAAGAATAGGGGTCCTGGTAGCCAGGTAGCATATCGATATTGAGAGCTTTCAGTTGACTTGTATTCAGGGCCCTGCAAGACACAGAGAGAGGTTCTCTGAGAGTTAAAAGCTTTTAAAGGCCTTATTGTGTTCAAGTAAATAAAAACCGCATTTTCCCTACCTCCTTCCCTATCCCCCAATACTCTCAAAATGTTGAGCCTAGAGATATGTTCTTGGAGAAGAAGAGATTGCTATAGAGCAGTGGTTCCCAAACGTTTTTGGCCTACCGCCCCCTTTCCAGAAAAAAATATTACTTAGCCCCCTGGAAATTAAATTTTTTAAATTTTAATAGCAATTAATAGGAAAGATAAATGCACCTGTGGCCATCACTGCCTCCCTGGATCATTGCAGCACCCAGCAGGGGGCGGTGGCAACCACTTTGGGAATTATTGCTATAGAGCATATGCATAGTTATTCATTCGCAAACAAAATAAGGAGAGGAACCTTTGTGACCAAGAATGTGCCACTATTTTGTTAGGCCAAAGTTTGCTTGAAAAGTTTGGGTTTGGACATCCCTGAACAACCAGTGGCTGCACAGAGCATGAGCAGAACTGTCCTTCCTGACTTCCACTGACCACGTTTAACTCAGGATTTGGGTGCCTTCTGAATGACGAAGACATTCTTTTAAAGGCCATTGAGCAGAGAAGGGCCAATGATTCAAGGGACTTTGGAAAAGTGAATGAATTTACCCATGATGCTTTCATCTCTGGAGCCTCCAAAGGGCATTGGGTATGGACAGACTTTGAGAGATAGTGGAGAATAAAAGGGCCTGGCATGCTATGGTCCATTGGTTCATAGAGTGACTGAATGAATGACTTAATAACAACAAAATTGTATTTGGGCAGAGCATGGCCTCAACATCTTGGGAATGGTTATACGTACCAAGAACAATAGAGTTGTTGCCAGAGATTTCTATCCTTGTCACTATTTAGTTCAAAGACCCAAGATCACCAATCTCTTGAACTGACAGGGTGGTCTTCTAGCCTGGACAGAGCTATGTAAGAATTAATGCTTATTTCTACAACAAGAGGGCAATATAGACATTGAAAGGATTCATAGATCACCCTCTACACTGGACCCAGAAAAGACAACACCAAGAAATATAATAGCGAAATTGAAGAGCTTTCAAGTTAAAGAAAAAATCTTACAAGAAGCCAGAAAGAGACAATTCAAATATCAAGGAGCACCAATAAGGATCACACATGATCTGGCAGCCTCCACGCTAAAAGACCGCAAGGCTTGGAATACAATATTCAGAAAGGCAAGAGAGCTGGGCCTTCAGCCACGAATCAACTACCCAGCGAAACTAACCATATACTTTCAGGGGAAAGTATGGGCATTCAACAAAATTGAAGAATTCCAAGTTTTTGCACAAAAGAGACTGGGACTAAATGGAAAGTTTGACACTCAACCACAAATATCAAGAGAAAGATGAAAAGGTAAATAAGAAACAGAGGGAAAAGAAAGAAAACTCATAGTCTTTTAAGCTTGACTCTTTAAGGGCATAAATAAGATCTAATTATCTGTATTCCTAGGTGGAGAAATGCTATGTATAATTCTCTGTAGTGAACTCTATACACTATTATAAT
>NW_025364678.1:0-1721 GCF_016433145.1 Gracilinanus agilis | reverse complement strand
ATATATATATATATATATAAAAAACCGCCTTCACTCTGATCACAAGAGTGATAGTCAGGGTTAAAACTTCCAACCACTATTTTTGACATCTGACAATAAATTTGGTGCATTTGGGATAGTATATCTCAAGCATCTTATGAAAGTTTCTTGAGTGTCTTTGGCTGATAGGACCTTTTTGACTGTGATGTCACAATTAGTCTAAAAAATGGAATTTTATCTTCCAACAAAGACTCCTGACAGCTTCAGTAAAACTTGGCTTTCATCTCTTATCTAGAAAACACTATTTCTCACATGGGCTAGTCCTTGAAATTAGATTTTTATCACTAAAACAAAGGAAAAAAGAATTAAATCATAAGTTTAAAAGAAGATAGTATACTTAAGGGTAAAAGAACTAGCCAAAAAGTTCTAAAGGCATGCCAAGAGTTAAATTACTTCACTCAAAATCATTTATCCCAAAAAATTACATTAAAAAAGACATGAAATCATCAATTTTCAATTATAGTTGATATAGTCCTGTCAGATAACTTCACTTGTAAAGACAGATATTTTAAAGAATTGAATTACCACCATCTCACCTTCATAATTGGTAGGGTCGATTATCAAATTTCTCAGCTCTTCTAATTCACCCTTTAACTGCTCCAGTGGTTCTCCAGCATTAGCAGTCTCCATTTTTACTACCTGGTCTATATAAAATGAAACTTATTATATAGCCTTAATTGCTAATTAATTTTAAATATCCCAATATCTATATACATTGCCAAAGTTTAGTTTTTTTGTGTGTGAATATAGCCCCTTTTTAAAACATTTGGATTTTTTATTTTAATAACAAATTTCCACATAAGTTTGGGTTATACATGTATTACCACTCAAAACATATTTCCATATTATTCATTTTTATAAGTGAATAATCTTATAAAACCCAAACCCCCAAACATATACCTAAATAAACAAGTGATAAATCATGTTTTCATCTGTATTTCTACTGCACAGTTTTTACTCTGGAGGTGGATGACATTTTTTTTCTTAAGTCCCTCAGAATTGTCTTGGATCATTGTATTGCTTAGTAGCAAAGTCTATCCCATTTTGATTGTTCCAGAATATTACAATTATCGTGTATAATGTTCTGGTTCTGCTTATTTCACTCTGCATCAATTCTTTTCAGCTCTTTCTGAAGTCATCCTGTTCATCATTCCTTACAGCACAATAGTATTCCATCACCATCATAAACCACAATTTGTTCAGTCATTCCCCAATTGAGGGACATCCCGTTAGTTTTCAATTCTTTGCCACCACAAAAAGAGTAGCTATAAATATTTTTGTACAAAGAGGTCCTTTCCCATTTTAAAAA
Organism: Gracilinanus agilis; assembly: GCF_016433145.1. NCBI lineage: Eukaryota > Metazoa > Chordata > Mammalia > Didelphimorphia > Didelphidae > Gracilinanus > Gracilinanus agilis. The sequence goes on along the minus strand of NW_025364678.1, from coordinate 373 downwards.
ATCTCTTTGGGATATAGACCTAGTAGTGGTATTACTGAATCAAAAAGTACATGCATTCTTAAGTTCTAAAAGCATGCCAAGAGTTAAATTATTTCACTCAAAATCATTTATCCCAGAAAATTATATATGGAAATATGTCTGGCATGATTTAACATACATAATGAGTATCATATTGTTTCCCTTCTCAATGGATGGGGGGAGGGGATGGAGGAAAGAATTTGTAACTCAAAATATACGTATATGTGTGTATATATACGTGTGTGTGTGTGTGTGTGTGTATATATATATAGTATACGTGTGTGTGTGTGTGTGTGTGTATATATATAGAGTATATTTACAAGAGTAAATGGATCAAGGATAAGATGCTTATATA
>NW_025364677.1:0-5177 GCF_016433145.1 Gracilinanus agilis | reverse complement strand
CCCTTTCTCTCTCCTTTTTTCCCTTTCTTTCTCTCTCTTCCCCAGAGGCTCAGCAATCCAGCCCTACTTGGTATTTTGTTTTGTTAAATTTTTTGTTTTGTTGATAACATTTGTTTTTACATCACCTACACTGACCAATGTAGCCCCTTTTTGTCCTAGAGAATGCCCTTTCCTGTCATTCTAACAAAAAAATAAAAGAGAGGAAAAGTCCAGTTTAATGAAATTAACCAAAATATAGAAAATGTTTAACCTAATTTTCAGGATTCCACAACCATGGTCTTTTATCTCTGCAATGAATGAAAGCAGATGCTTTCTCATATCTCTTTGGGATCAAGTTTGGTCATTATAATTTCAGAATATTTAGTTTCACTTGTTTTTTGTTTTTACTTTTATGTAATTGTAGCCATTGTACATTTCCTCCCCCTGGTTCTGATTACTTCACTTTGTATCAGTTCATAGAAATTTTCCTATGCTTTGTGTTCATCATATTTGTCATTTCTTTCCATACATTACATTCTCATATAAACGAAGTATTTAGCTATTTCCCAATCAATGACCAACCTCATTTGCTTAAAGGGCTTTCTGTCTCTTCTCCATTCTCCATTCACCTACTTCATGGTCAACTATGCAATTTTCATCTCCTTCCTGAGGCACAATTCTTAAAGGACAGTGCTCTCAGACTGTCTCAGGTCAGAGAAAGAAGTGCATGGTCATTTGAGAAAGAAGGAGTGAGGGAAAAAATAAGGAAAAGAAGTGAACTTCCGCCTTGGAGACAATCACTTCTGCCCATAGAAAGTATTGACATATTCCTTCTCTTCCATCTCAGAACTATGTAATAGTGACAATAACTATTCTATAGCAATTTAGGATTCATAAATCATTTTCTGTACATTGATTTGAGCAGCGAGGTTGCAGAGTAGATAGAGTACTGGGTCTGAAGTTGGGAAGACTCATCTTCCTGAGTTCAAATCCAGCCTCACACATTTACTAGCTGTGTAAACTTAAACAAGTCACTTAACCCTTTTGGCCTCAGTTTCCTTATTTGTAAAATGAGCTGGAGAAGGAAATGGCAAATCATTCCATTATCTTTGCCAAGAAAACCCCAAGTAGGGTCATGAAAAGTCAGATAAGATCGAACAATATGTATTTCATTTAATCCTCAAAATAGCCCTGTGAGGTAAGTTTTAGTAGCCTCATTTTATAGTTAAAGAAACTGAGGCTGAGGTGAAGTAATTTGCCCACAGTCACACATATAAAAACTGACAGAGGTAGAATTCAAACCCAGGTCTCTTATTTAAACACATTTCTTAAAAACCCTGACCTTCCATCTTAGAGTCAACACTAAGTATCAGTTCCAAAACAGAAGAGTGATAAGGGCTAGGCAAGTGGGGTTAAGTGACTTGCCTAAGGTCACACAGTTAGTAAGTGTCTGAAACCAGATTTGAACTCAGAAATATGAATTTTTCTGATTCCAGGCCCAGTACCCTATCCACTGTGCAACCTAAGCTATCTATCCCACCATACCCTAATGCCTCTAAAAAGAATGGATAACCTAAATGCTTCTGGAATAAGGAGAAAGAAAACTAATTACTGTCCTTTCTTCTTTTCTTTCTTAAAAAAAATTGGTTCACATTGATGTGGGGATCTCTTGTTATGAACATTTTCTTTATTGCTATTGAGAAACATCATGGTATAGGATGTGGGACTAGAACCAGGAAGACCTGAGTCCCAATCTACCCATCTATTAGGACACCCTAGCCAAGTCACTTATCTATATGAGCCTTTTTCCTTATCCACAAAACAAAACTTTTTGCAGTGGGATGGTTTCCTTTGGCCCCAAGATACAGACCAACAACTCATCTTTAAGTATAGTCTTAGGGTGCTGAGAAGGTACCTTACCTGCCTTTTTACAGACTTGACAAGAGGAGATAATTTTAAATTTTAGTTCTCTCTCAAATAGTTGTTTGAGTTGTCCCAATTTCTAGATTAGACAGCACCTCAGAGCATATACAGTAAGTACATTTTTAGAAGGAAGCCTTGAAGCCAGCAATGAACTGGTAAACTGAAAATCTTTTAACAACTGACTCTCAAAAAATGCTTGACCCACTTTTCCCTCATTTTGTTTATTCATTCATTCAGCTCTCCCCCCCATCCCGACACCATAGAAAGCATCATCTGGCATCATTAAATAGATTATGCCTTTCATGTTTCCACTTCTCAGTTCATTCTCTGGGTGGGAATAGTCACAAGTAATTCTTCAAATGTTAAATCTGTAGCTGTATATAACTGTTCTCTTGATTCTACTCATTTCACTCTTCATTATCTCATGGAGTCCTATCCAAGTTTTTAAAAAATTAATCTGCCCATTGTTTCTTTTGGCACATTGATCCACTTTTAAATTTAATCTGTCATTATCATTTTTCTCCATCGCTTTCTTAATGTAGACAATCAATAAAATAACAGATTAAAACTATGTATAGTGTTCCATAATTTCCCAGCTGTAAATGCTTCCTCTGAAAATGTAACAGTTCCCAAGCAAGTAAAACTACCTCCCCGGCATTCCTGCCACAATCCTGGGAAGGGAGGTGGGCGCAGAAAGTGACTGTGTTTTCTAGCTTTAGTAAATATTAACTATTTCATATTATTCTAATATAGTAACATGTCCCAATGAGACTTCCACAAAGCCAAAAAGGTGAGAGGAAGAAAAAGAGAGACTTTAAAATGTAAACGGAAAATCCTTTCAGGAGCTAAAGAAGACTTCTACAGAGGAAATGGTCTCAGATTTGAGCAGTGCAATTGTTTTTGAATAATATTTTATTTTCCAATTACATGTAAAAATAATTTTTATTTTTTATTTAAAATTTTTAGAACCCTTACCTTCCTTTTTAAACTCAATACTGCGTATTGGTTCTAAGGCAGAAAAGTGGTAAGGGCTAGGCAATGGGGGTCAAGTGACTTGCCCAGGGTCACACAGATAGGAAGTGTCTGAGGCCAGATTTAAGCTTAGGACCTCCCATCTCTAGGCCTGGCTCTCAATCCACTGAGCCACCTAGCTGCACCCTTAAAAACAATTTTTAACATTCTTTTTTTTTTTTTTTAAATCCTTACCGTCAGTCTTAGAATTAATACTGTGTATTGGTCCCAAGGCAGAGGAATGATAAGGGCTAGGCAGTGGGGGTCAAGTGACTTGCCCAGGGTCACACAGCTAGAAATGTCTGAGATCAGATTTGAACCTGGGACCTCCCATCTCTAGACCTGGCTCTCAATCTACTGAGCCACCCAGCTACCCACTTTAACATTCACCTTTTAGGATTCTGAATTCTAAATTATCTCCTTCTCCTTGGGAAGGCAAGCAACTTTATATAGATTATGCATTTGCAATCATACAAAATATATTTCCGTAGTAGTCATTTTGTGCAAGAAAGCACAGACCATAAAAAAAAGGAAAAAGGTTTGCTTCCATCTACATTTAGACTCCATCAGTTCTTTTCTCTGCAGGTTGATATCATCCACAATTGCTTTTGGAGAAGTCAGCCAAGATAATGAAGTTGCCTCTAGGGCACAGGCTGCATGGACACTTTGGTGCCTGGGCATTCCTGGGTCTACAAATCCCCCAAAGAAAGGGTCTGGGAAATGGAAACTGAGGAATCAGGACTGATCACCATCCACCAAGGAAGAGTCCTACATTGAGGAACTGGTCCAGAACCAGGGAGGATGCTTGAGCAGAAGCTGCATCTTTCCCGTCTCCACCTTACAGGTGATAAACTCAGAAGTGAGGCGCTAAGGGAGTCCATCCATGAAAAGTCTCTGCCATTCCTCCACTAAAAGCCATCCCACTGAGCCAGGGGTTGAAGGGAGTGAAAGACTGCAGCTGCCCATTGAAGAGCCAGCACAGAGAATCCAGCACCAAGTTTAGGTAGGAGGCACTATGCCAAGGGCTAAGGATGCAAAGAGAGGCAAAAGACAATCCCTTTTCTCAAGGATTTCAGTCTAACGGGGGAGACCAAATGAAAACTGGCTTGTAATGATATAGGCGAGATAAATCAGAAACCATGGACAGAGGTCATACCCCCAGGAATGACCCGGCAGCAAAGTGACCAGTGCAGAGGCAGCTGTTCATCAGCAAACAGCCTGCCCAGGCCAGCCCTTCCCAGCAGCAACTTCCCAGAGGTTAAGCGACCTACTTGTCCCTTCCAAGGAGTCGGTCCAGACAAGCAATAGAGTGACTTTTCAATTCACTGGTGGCCTGATGTCGCACCCTAAAGCAACCTTTATGTGGACCTTCCTGAGAAAGAAAGAACATCCAGTTCCTGCAGACCTAGAGTTGTGGATTGCTTTGGCCACATACAGGAATCCCTTCCACATCACAGGGCGCCTCTGTGATCTGGGAAATTGCTGTAAAATGTTTTTTCTTTTGTATTCTTTTTACAAATTTTCACTTTTTACTTACTTTAACTTTAAAAAAGAAATTGTGTCTATTTATGGTATTAAGAGAAAAGATGTTGATGTTGTACAACACTATGTGTATATGTTATGCATTTCTGAGTTTCTAAACCTTTTCTATGTCATCTGCTCGCCTTTGCTTATTATCTTCGGTTTCCACAAATCTCCCCCAAATTCCCATTTAATTTCTTATGCTGACCCGAGATATATTGAAATCTCAGTGTGGAAGGGATGCTGTATATTTCCTACCCAAGTGCTTCACATTGGCTGTAGTCTAAGTTTTTGTCCATTCTCCTCTATAGAGAATTAGGTGGCATAGTGGATAGAGCCCTTAACATGGAGTCAGGGAGACCTGAGTTCAAATTCTACCTCAAAGCTGTATGACCCTGGGCAATTTACTAAATGAGTTCCCTCCTCTGTAAAATGAAAATAGCAATACCTATCTCCCAGGGTTTTGCAAGGGTCATGTGAAATAACAGTGAATGCCAGTGGGGCAGCTAGGTAGTTCAGTGGATAGAGAACCAGGTTGGGAGGACCTAGGTTCAAATCTGGCCCCAGGTATTTCCTAGCTGTATGTCCGCCCAACTGCCTAGTCTTTACTGCTCTTCTGCCTTGGAACCAATACTTAATGTTGATTCCAAGATGAAAGGTAAAGGTTTTAAAGAAAAAAAGAGAGAGACAGAGAGAGAGACAGACAGACAGAGACAGACAGACAGAGAGACAGAGAGAGAGAG
>NW_025364676.1:0-6941 GCF_016433145.1 Gracilinanus agilis | reverse complement strand
TGACGGTGGGGAAAGCCCGACAGGAAGAGGTCTCTAGAGAGCCCCGCTCCGGGAAGGACTGAAGGGTCGTGGAGCTTCTTGTAGAGGGGATGGGGGAGTGTGGGGACCTCTGTTTCTAAATGGAGGGGGAGGGGTGGAGAGGAAAAGGCTGCGGTCAAAAGCTTGAGGTCTGAACGCCCCTGTGAGACTGCCAGGAATCCAAGCTTACAGTTTCTCACATCTCTGGTATGCATGCCTCTATGGGGCAGGGGTGGGGGTGGGCGTGGATTCGGGTTCCGGTAGGAGAAGAGACTCCTTTTCAGGGTCCCCGACCTTCCAGCTATAATTGTTCCTTTAAGATTCCGGGGGTATTAGCAAGGTGGAGTTAGGGCTCTTACCCCAGTACAGGTGGCTCCTAAATCCGCGGTTGGAATGGGCGGGGACCGGGGCCTGTTCTTGAGCTGACTGATGTGGCACTAGAGGCTGGTGGGATGCCTACCTAGCAGTTCCTTTCCTGATTTTTTTTTTAAAAATGCCTCATTTCTTTGTCTTATACCTTTCTTGGGATTCAGCAATTCTTGCATTTTAAATAGTGATAGCCAGAGCTGACAAAAAGTGTTTTGTGGGGTAGGCAGGACCTGACCACTCAGGTAACAGTGGCTAAAAAAAGAGCACCTGCTTTTTTACTACCTAAAAAATGAACCGAAGTAAATAAACCTTCTCTGGCAAATCAGAAGGCAAGGAGTGCTTTGAACTCATTTAAACTTTTCTTTCTTAGCTTTTGTAGCAGCCATTAAGTTTGGCATTCAGGGAAATCAGAATAATATAAAAATAACTTATTTCCTCACAACAATCTGTTGTGTTTCCCATTTTACAGAAAGAAATTCTTTGAGATGTTAGTTGTCTTGTCCAGGATCAAACAGTCAGCAAATGCAGGAGAGATCCAGATTTAAAACTCAGGTCTCTCCTTAAGCCAAATCTATAGCTCCTTTCCCTACAGGCTCCTGCCCTTCTACCAAGCTGTAGTTTTCAAACTCATCTTTATTTATAAGCCTGGACTGAACAGCCCTAGTCTTACTAATTGAGTTTCCCCAACTTGTTTCACAAAATATAAAGGACAGGTAACAAGTGTTTAGGGTTTTCCCTTTCACATTTCAGCTGCCAAATTTGTAAATTTTAAACTGAGAATGACCCATTCTCACCTTGCTGAAGAAAACTTAAAAGAGGTGTTTACATTTCATTAGTACTTTGGGTGTATTGGAGAAGTTCTTCAACCAAATGCTTGGTGAAATTAGGATGAATAGGGTGGCTGGCTTAATAAAGAGTAAGTTAGTTGAGAGACCACCTCTAGTGGTCAAGAAAACCATGCAGGGTGTCAGCCTCCAGCCCCCCAAAACCACCCAACTACCCAAGTCTTGAGAGGGAGTTGTTCTTTGATTTTTCTACTGAACCTCAGTCAGATTGGAGGGTGAGAAGGGGATTTTTGTCTTCTCCCTTCCAATTAACAATAGCAGTGGAACAACTGATATAATGGGAGTTGCTAGACCTACCTGTGAGAAGGCTGAGAGTCCAGTTATGGGGTTAACCTGTAGAGAGAAGGTGGCCAGGGAATCAAGAGGAAACTGATATGACCAGCAGCAATGTTGCATCCAAGTGGAAGAGCATGAAGATACCATATAAAAATTTATTGGGATCCTACAGTGCCAGAAGTAGCTTTGGTCATGTATATTTCCTAATTGTGCCTCTCTATTTGTCAATTCTTTGGATGCATCTTGTCTTCCCAATAATACCATGTATTTCTGGAAGAATATGCCATAGGTTTATAGGAGAAATATTTTAGCAAACTGTCTTTGCTTTTAGTTAATTGTGTCAACTTGCTGACAACTAAAGGTAAGTGCACTGATAGGGGCTTATGAAATATAGCTTTAGAGGTTAGAGGTGTGGACTCATAAAATACTTTCAAATTAGGATAGTAATCTTATATTTTAATTGCAAATACAAGTTAAGGACAGAGAATATCCCTTCAGGGAATGCTACATTTAAATTCTTTCATATGAAAATATTTAGTCAATTTCAGTCTAACAAATCTTTGTTAGATACCTAGTTTTTGATAGGCATTTTGCTATTGAATTCAGTTGTTTCTGATCAAGATGCTACTTAAAAAACAAACAAACAAACAACACAACCTCACCTTCCATCTTAGAATCAAGTGTATTAGTTCTAAGGCAGAAGAGTGGTAAGGCTGGCAATGGGGGTTAAGTGACTTGCTCAGGATCACACAGCCAGGAAGTGTCTGAGGCCAAATTTGAAACTAGGATCTCCCCGTCTCAAGGCCTGGCTCTCTATGCACCGAACAGCCTAGCTGTCCCTGATGCTACTTTTTTTGAGAGCAGAAAATGGATATACCAGTATTTTTCAAACTTACTTTTTAAACAAAACCTTTTGGAGTGTGACACAATCTTAAAGAGCACTTCAAGAGAGATGAGATACATCATAATTTTTGAGCAAAGTAGAGAAAATCTTCATAAACATGACCGAAAATAATGGGAATTTTTTTTTGCAAATAGTTAATTCCATATTAAATATTATAAAAACTTGGAAATTTTCTCAATGAGCTTTTTAGTTCTATCCATAGAATACATTTTGGGCAGTGGATTTCTTTATGTAGGATAAAACAACCTCAAAATCCCTCAAGCATTTGAGACTATTACTGTCTCAAAATAGGTAAAGTGGGTTAGCTAAAAAAACTAATCCAAATAATTCTTGACTTCAGCAAGGTTGCAGGATATTACCAACAAAGCCCAACAGGAAGAGATAGAATGAGAAATTCCATTTAAAATAACTACTGAAAGTACAAAATATTTGGGAATCTGCCTGTCAATACAACTACCAAAAATTCCTTAGACAAATAAGAATATCTTGATAATTAGATAACTATTAACTGCCAATATAATAAAATAGCAATGCTACTTAAATTAATTCACTTATTCTGTTACCATCCCCATCAGTTTATCAAAGAATTACTTTATAGTTAGGAAAAATAATAACAAAATTCACATTAAAGTCAGAATCTTAAGGGGCACAATGAAAAGAAGGAGGGGGCTTAGTAGGCCTTGGTCTCAAGCTGTACTAAAAAGTAGAAATTAACAAAATAATTTAGTACTGTTAAAAAATAGAGACATGCATCAGTAGAACAGATTAGGCACAGAAGCAAACAAGTATAGTAGCCTAATGTTTAATAAACCCAAAGATCCCAGCTACTAGAACAAGAACTTATATTTGGCAAAACTGTTGAAAATTTGGAAAGCAATCTGACAGAAACTATGTAAAAATCAGTTTCTCAAGTGGCACGCCAAGATAAGTTTCAAATGAATACATGACTTAGATTTGAAGGTAACTAGCATAAAAAGGAGGAATTGGGGGAAAAGCTGACCTTTTTTCCTAAGTCCTTTAAATCAGTGACTTTGGCTGAAGTCTTCTATTACAAGATGCATGTAGGGGTCGATAGACCTCCTTAAAGAAGAGCTGTCTTCTCTGCCACAGCTCAGGCCTTTCAGTCTCTTTAACCTATGGATTGTCCCTTTTATGGAATTGATAATTTTTTTTTCCAGTCTAGGTTGTTAAGTTCTGAGCAGGATTAGAGAGCCTGATCACATTACTGATGCTGCTCAGCTATTAGGTCCCTACCACTATTTATCTCAGTCTGTTTCTTACAGACTGTCTCTTTAATGATTTGGAGGAGTGACTCAATTCTACCTACTAGCTCAAATATTACAATGCTTTTAAATTTCTTCCCAAGGCTTAGAGGGAAATGCTTGTTCCTGGGAACTATAAATATCAAGATTGTAATAAATTCTAGAGTACTGAGAAGTTAACTGACTTATCTAGAATCACAAAGCCAGTAAAAATAAGAGTCTGGAATGGAATACCAGTCTTCCAGTCTCTAAGACTGGCTCAGTACCCACTATAGCAGATTGCTTTAACAAAATAATTTAGAAAAATAAAAAAGTTTGACAAAATGAGGAAAAAATTATCCACCATAAAAAACAACTGACCTAGAAAACCATCCAAGAAGAATTCTAAGAATCATTAGACTTCCTGAAAATAATGACCAAAAAAAGGTTTGATCATAACACATTTCAAAAAATTATAAGTGAAAACTTCCAGATCTTTTAGAACCATATGGCCAAGTACAAATAGAAAGAATCCATTATCACCTCCTGAAAGTCTTAACAAAAAAAAAAAAAGAAAGAAAATCCTAGGAAAGTCATAGGCAATATCTAGAGCTTTTAGATCAAAGAAGAAAACATTGCAAGAAGGATCATACAAGACAGCTACTACTGTTAGGTAACAGAATATGACCTGCAGACATTACTAACTTACACTCCAAAACTTAATATGTAAAGATGGATCTTGAATAAAATAGAATATTTTTAAGCATTCCTGATAAAAAAAGACCTGAGCAAAACAGAAACTTTAAAATGATAGGATTGTTTTGGCAAAAGGAAAAAAAAAAGATAATTATTGTAGGAGGTTAAAAAATTCATAGAAGAGAGCAAAAGGAGGTCTGAAAGAAATAGACTAGCTCACAACCTTTTAAAAGTTATATGCTGGGGACAGCTAGGTGGCACAGTAGATAGAATGCCAGACATGAAGTAAAAAAGAAACATCTTCTTGAGTTGAAATCTGGCTTCAGATACTTACTAGTTAGGTAAGTCATTTAAACCTGTTTGCCTCAGTTTCCTCATTTACAAAATGAACTAGAGAAGCAAAAGGCAAGCCACTCTTGCCAAGACAGCCCTAAAAAGGGTTGTGAAAAGTCAGAAGCAATTGAAAAAATTATTGAACAACAAATATCATAAGGGGCAGCTGGATGAACAATAGAAAGAGTTCCAGACCTGGAGAAGGGAGGATCTGGGTTTAAATTAGTCACTCTCTAGCTGTGCGACCTTGGGCTTAATTTCATTTGTCAGCCCTTGTTCTTCTGTCTTAGTGTTATTATCAAGATAGGAAGTAAAGGTTTAAGGGGAAAAAAAGTTATAAGCTGAATATACTATATACTTAAAAGGAAAAGGAAATATGTAATATTCAGTTTTGTGTACAAATATATTTTTTCTATTTTGTGGAATACTTATTCCATTTTGTGTTTTTTATTTTCAGATTAATAAAAATAAATGCCACTATATGAGTAAAGAAAAACAAAGAAAGAAAAATTCACTTGAATAATTAGAAAGAGTTAAAAGATGATGAAGTACTTACATTCTAATGGGCAGTAAAGAGACACATGTTCCTTCAGAATCCTAAAGACATCAAACCTTCAGTGGGCTAAATAAGACAAAGGAAGAATTGAGAGACATCTTATTTTGTATTTATGGGTTTAAAAGAAGAAAGAAAAGAGGATAAAAAGGAAAACAGTAGGGAAGAGATGAGAAAGAGGTGGTAGAAGTTACTATTTGTCACACCTGGAGTATGAGAGGTAGAAGTTATTAAAATCAACAAAGACTGGGAAGAGAAAGCATTACAGGGTCCCCATTCATCTGAACTGGGTAAAGGAAGACTGAACATAGAAACATATATACTCACAAAGAGTTTGATGGAGTAATCTTAAATATTTAAGTATTAAATTTAACAGGGAAAAAGGTATGGTAAGGGAGAATGGGTTTAAGAGGAAGTATAGAATTGGAGAAAGAACAATGACGAATGAAATGAAGTTCAACTTTCTAGAATGAAGGAAGGGATTAAAAGAAAAGAAATGTTAGAGCCAGTGGTTGTGGTCTGGACAAGAGGAAGAGGAAGAAGCAGAGGAATGCTATCAGATTGATTATAGATTATGTGTTCTTATTTCTTTTTCACCACCTCTTTCTTATCTGTAGAGATGAGGAATAAGGGGTGAATAAAGGAAAGCTTATCAGATAATAGGATGGAGGGAAATGTACAATGGTCATAACTGTGAATTAAATGGGAAGAACTCACCCATAAAATGGAGAATTACAGCATGAATTAGAAAAGAGAATTGAGCAGTATATTGTTTATAGAAAACCCATTTGAAATATATAAGTTCACTTAGAATTAAAATGTAGGACTGGAGCAAAATTGTTTTAATGCTTTAGACAAACTCTTTCTCTCAGCTGTGCATCTCTATAACTTTTTTATCTTTCCTCAAGAGTTTTCTGGAATTTATAATGACATCTACATAACTGAATGTATGTATGTATGTATGTATGTATATATACATATTCCTATGGTCCTTCCATAGGTATGTCTAGAACATATCAGGAACACTTTAAAAAAGTATAAAGATAATTTATCTAAAGCATTCATTAATGAGTTATGGAAATATTGTGAGATGTATTGGAGTTGGACAAAACCCAAGATTCTTTTTCTTAAGACTTGGATTAAAGAAGGTATTTCAACTTTATTTGATTTTGAAGGCCTCAGGTCAAGTTTAAACCTTCATGCTAAGTTTTAACATTTTGTTTAGCTTCTGTAGCATTTCAACAAACCTTCAAAAGGACATTATACTTCAGTTACTTTCTTGACTTTAATAACCTATAAATAGAATACCATCTAATATTATCAAGGAGAGACATATATTTAAAAAGTAAAACCATTTTAGAGAGTTTTATTTTGAAAAATATATTGTACTTGGATTTAAAATAAAGGAACAATATCTCCTACAAATCACTGTTAGCCTCCCTCTGTTAAGATCTTTAATCAATCAAATAGTATATATTTGTTATACAGTTTAGATATACTTAATATATATGTAACACATGTGTTATATAAACATTTTTCAATGTTTATATTCCCCCCAGTGACCATTTATTTTATTTTTTTATAACATTTATTAATATTCATTTTTAACATGGTTACATGATTCATGCTCCACCTTTCCCCTTCAAACACCGCCCCCATACCCCCCCCCACCCATGGCCAATGCGCATTTCCACTAGTTTTGTCAT
>NW_025364675.1:0-5195 GCF_016433145.1 Gracilinanus agilis | reverse complement strand
TCCTCCCTCTCCTTCTCCCTTTCCTCCCTCTCCCTCTCCTTCCTTCCTTCCTTCCTTCCTTTTTTTTAAAACCCTTGTACTTCGGTGTATTGTCTCATAGGTGGAAGATTGGTAAGGGTGGGCAATGGGGGTCAAGTGACTTGCCCAGGGTCACACAGCTGGGAAGTGGCTGAGGCCGGGTTTGAACCTAGGACCTCCCGTCTCTAGGCCTGACTCTCACTCCACTGAGCTACCCAGCTGCACCCCCTTCCTTTTTTTTTTTTTTTTTTTAACTCTGATGGGGGAATGACTTATCCAGAATCTCATAGCTAATAAGTGTCAGACACAGGATTTGAACCCAAGTCTTCCAAACTTCTAGTCTGGCACTTGTGATCTTGAGACCAGAAGTTACATTTCTTTGTGACTGTCTCCATTTTGTTTTAGTGATAAAGTGGTATCAAGTTTTACCTCGGAATTAGGTAAATGAGGAGCCTGGCAGGAGAGTGATCATTTCTTATCTATTTCATGAATTTCCTCCTAATCTGACTTTCTCCATTTGTTCCCAGGGGCCCTCATCTTTGCCACCATGGAGATATCTGTGGCACCGAGTCAAGGACTTCGCCCAGCACCGGATGAAATCCAGCACCCTCACATGAAATTTTCAGAATGGAAATTTAAGCTCTTCAAAGTGAGATCCTTCATGAAGCCCTCACCAGGAGAAGCTCAGGGGCCAACAAAGAACACAGTGGAAGGACAGTCTTCTCTGGAGGAAACTCCAGCTGTCCTAGGCAGCATCAACATTCCAGCACCAGAAAAGCCAGCCCTGGTCCAGCCAACATCCGGGGCCCATCCCAAGTCTTTGGAGAAGCCTGCTGATATTGGGAAGGCTCGGGAGAAGGCAGTGCACCAGGCCAGTCTTCGGCAGCTTTGCCGAATCTGTGGCGCTTCCTTTAGAGCTGATGGACAGAACAGAAGATACCCCGTCCACGGTCCAGTGGACAGTAAAACTCAGGGTGTCCTCCGGAAGAAGGAAAAGAAAGTCACCTCCTGGCCAGATCTGATCTCGAAGGTTTTTAAAATTGATGTGAAAGGGGATATTGATTCCATCCATCCCACCCAGTTTTGCCACAACTGTTGGAATATCATGTATGGGAGGTTCAGCAATTCCCCGTATGAGGTCTACTTCCCAAGGAATGCTACCATAGAATGGCACCCACACACACCGTCCTGTGACATCTGCCAGGCAGCCCGCCGGGGCCTCAAGAGGAAAGGCCACCCATCCCACCCATCACTCAGCAAAAGGCTCAAGGCGGTGGCTGACAGAGCTCGAAGGGCTCGCCTCCCCAAGAGTCCAGGGCAGCCCCGAAACAACAGCAAGGACCTGATGAAGAAGCTAACCAACTGTGGCAAGATGCACCTGAGCACCAAGTGCCTCGCCGTGGACTACCCCGTGGACTTCGTGAAGGCCATCTCGTGCGGGATCTGCGAGCACATTTTGACGGACCCCGTGGAAACCACCTGCAAACACGTATTCTGTAGAACCTGCATCTTGAGGTGCCTCAAGGTCATGGGCAGCTTTTGTCCCTCGTGCCAATATCCCTGCTTTCCTACGGACGTGGAAAGCCCGGCGAGGTCCTTCGTGAGCACCCTCCATTCCCTGCTGGTGAGATGCCCCGTGAAAGACTGCGAGCAGGAGGTCAGCCTTGAGAAGTATAACCAGCACATCTCGAGCCACAAGGAGCCCAAGGAGGCCCACGTGTACATCAATAAGGGCGGCCGGCCCCGGCAGCATCTTCTGTCGCTGACCAGGAGGGCTCAGAAGCACCGTCTGAGAGAGTTGAAGCTGCAAGTCAAGGCTTTCGCAGACAAAGAAGAAGGAGGCGACTTGAAGGCCGTGTGCCTGACCTTGTTCCTGCTGGTGCTGAGAGCCAGGAACGAGCATCGGCAAGCGGATGAGCTCGAGGCCGTCATGCAGGGCAGAGGCTCCGGCCTCCAGGCCGCCGTGTGCTTGGCCATCCGGGTCAACACTTTCCTGAGCTGCAGCCAGTACCACAAGATGTACCGCACCGTCAAAGCCATCACCGGGAGGCAGATCTTCCAGCCCTTGCATGCCCTTCGCAACGCGGAGAAGACCCTCCTGCCCGGGCACCACCCCTTTGAGTGGCAGCCGCCCCTCAAGAGCGTCTCTGCCCGCACGGACGTGGGCATCATGGACGGCCTTTCCGGCCTGTCCGCTTCGGTGGACGACTACCCTGTGGACACCATCGCCAAGAGGTTCCGCTACGACGCAGCCCTGGTGTCCGCCTTGATGGACATGGAAGAGGACATCCTGGAAGGCATGAAATCCAAAGACTTGAGCGACTACCTGAGCGGCCCTTTCACCGTGGTGGTGAAGGAGTCCTGCGATGGGATGGGAGACGTGAGCGAGAAGCACGGGAGCGGCCCCGCCGTGCCCGAGAAGGCCGTCCGCTTTTCCTTCACCATCATGAACATCAGCGTGGCTCGGGGCCAGGAGAGCGTGAGGATATTCGAGGAAGCCAAGCCCAACTCCGAGCTGTGCTGCAAGCCCCTGTGCCTCATGCTGGCCGACGAAGCTGACCACGAGACCCTCACCGCCATCCTGAGCCCCCTCATTGCCGAGAGGGAGGCGATGAAGAGCAGCGAGTTACTGCTGGACATGGGAGGCATCCAGAGGACTTTTAAGTTCATCTTCAGGGGAACCGGCTACGATGAAAAGCTCGTCCGGGAAGTGGAAGGTCTCGAGGCTTCTGGCTCTGTCTACATTTGCACCCTCTGTGACGCCACCAGGCTGGAAGCTTCCCAAAATCTTGTTCTCCACTCCATCACCAGAAGCCACGCGGAGAATCTGGAGCGCTATGAAGTCTGGAGATCCAACCCCTACCAAGAGTCAGCGGAGGAGCTCAGGGACAGGGTGAAGGGGGTCTCGGCGAAGCCCTTCATCGAGACGGTTCCCTCCATCGATGCTCTCCACTGCGACATCGGCAACGCAGCCGAGTTTTATAAGCTCTTCCAGATGGAGATTGGGGAGGTTTATAAGAATCCCAATGCCTCCAAAGAGGAGAGGAAACGATGGCAAGCTACCCTGGACAAGCACCTACGGAAGAAAATGAACTTGAAACCCATCATGAGGATGAATGGCAACTTTGCCAGGAGGCTCATGACCAAGGAGACCGTGGAAGCAGTGTGTGAGCTGATTCACTGTGAGGAGAGGCACGAGGCCTTGAGAGAGCTGATGGACCTTTACTTGAAGATGAAGCCTGTGTGGCGCTCAACCTGCCCTGCCAAAGAGTGTCCAGAATCCCTTTGCCAGTATAGTTACAATTCACAGCGTTTTGCAGAACTCCTATCTACCAAGTTCCAGTACAGATACGAAGGCAAAATCACCAATTACTTTCATAAGACCCTGGCCCATGTCCCCGAGATCATCGAGAGGGATGGTTCCATCGGAGCGTGGGCCAGCGAAGGGAACGAATCTGGTAATAAACTCTTCCGACGTTTCCGGAAAATGAACGCTCGGCAGTCTAAGTGCTATGAGATGGAGGATGTCCTGAAACACCATTGGTTGTATACCTCCAAATATCTCCAGAAGTTCATGAATGCTCATAACGCCTTGAAAAGTTCTGGGCTAATCCTTAACCCACAAGCAGGCTTTGAAGACTCCCTAGGGCTAGACGACTCACTGGGAATTCTTGATTCAATGGAATTCTAAATCAGGCAACTTCCTAAGGAGTAGGTTGTTCAAGTCAGTCTGTCTCTGAGTTGCCAGGGGTCTTCTCCCTCATGCAAGATCCTTCACTTCCATATATTCGGGAGGATCACCTCCTTTGAGAAGGGGTTGGTTGTCATGAGGATCACAGATGGTGAGGTACAGTCTAATGAATGGTTGAGTCACGGGTGGATCTGTTTGAAAGGATTGAAAGGGAAATGATGGTGGTCAGTCCTTGGAAGGTTCAGTATCTCAGGTCCTGAGGAGTTACAGGAGTTGAAAGATTGACATAGTTGTCCAGGCAACATCGATGTCAAAGTTACAGATGTAGAAGACGAATCTTTAAAACCAGGCAGGGACTTGTCTTGATTCCTGCTGGTTATATTTTAATTGTAGTAATCACTTCTGATAACATCATTATCATCATTATTACTATGTGCTATTTTTATTTCATCTGGTTAGTCAACCTTCTTATGTGATATTCTACATATTTACTTTAGCAACAAACTTCCAAAGAATTGTTCAGTTTCTCAAAATATTAATTTCTTTCATTTGATCTGTCTTGTGTTCAAGAGTGTAAGGATTCAAACCCTGCCTCTTATTTGTACGGTCTCAGTGCTCCTGACAGCACTCTAAGATTCTTGGTTATTATTATTATTTTTTATTTTTTTTTGGTTTGGTTATTATTATTTTTTGTAAACTGCCGATCTGCAACCTAGATCTGCATCTGCAAACTGCAGTTTTTCCATTAGGAGTTCCCCACGTATAATGAAATCACAGGCATGGGCCACATTTGTCTGTTTTATGCTTTTAAAAGTATTTTTAACAAATATTATACCATTTGGTACATATAATCTTCCTATGTTAGAGTTAACAATCTAGTCTGAGTTTCACATTTTACAAACGAGGAAAATGAGACCCACCATGGGGAATTGACTACTCAAAGTCACAAGGCTAGTTGTCAATTCAATGATATGCAGGGAGGATTGCTGTAGTTTGACAGCCACCTCAAAATGATGTTGATTGTAAGTGTTCACTTATCAATCAGAACATTTTACAATGAAAGTGGCCCCTTTCATCCCAGAGGAAATTCAAACCATTTAAAAAACTTTACATTGTGTCCATAAGCTTGGAGTTTGTGAAGTCACCTACAAAGTTGCAACAAAACACAGGAAACTATTTAAAATCAGGGGCAGAGCTTTATGGAAGACTTGTCCTACAAGTATTTACTTAAGAATGGGCATCTAAGAATATGTAGCATTTTTTGGTTGGTTGGTTGGTTTGTTTTTAAATAATCAAGGCAATCTGCAGTACCAGGAAGTCTTTCTGAAGCCTTTCTGTGGTTTCCCAAGGTCAGGGGGATTTTAAAATGCAAGATTGCTCCCTAGAGATCCATCTCTCCCTCTCTCTTCCTCTCTCTCTCTTTCTGTCTCTCTCTCTCTCTCTCTCTCTCTCTCTCTCTCTCTCTCTATATATATATATATATATA
>NW_025364674.1:0-2884 GCF_016433145.1 Gracilinanus agilis | reverse complement strand
AGCGACACTGTGCTAGGGAGAGGTACAATCCCAGAGTGGTACAACTCTAAGATCACAGGTTCTGGAGACAAAGAACCTGGGTTCAAATCTCACCGTTGATGAGTGCTCCCTGGGTGATGTTGGGCAAAGCCCTTAGCTTCCCTGAGCCTCATTTTCCCCTTCTGTAAAATGAAGGAGGTGAATTAAATAGTTCTCTTCCATTTCAAAATCTAGGATCCTACATTATTAACAACTGAACGAAAGTTTCTCAAGGTAGAGTCCAGACCGTTTCACATTTTTTTCCCTGTGTCCCCAGTGCCTGATAAAGAGTAATTTTATTAATGGGTAGTAGTTATATAAACGCTTAAATTTTTCAAGGAGCTTTGCATATGTTATCTCATTTGATTCCATCAACTATGTGAAATAGATACTATGATTAAATATATGCAGAAATGGAGGGTGAATAAGATTAAGTGACTTGTCCAGGATCGTACAGCTAATAATAGACTGAAGCAGGATTTGAAACCTGATTTTCCTGACTCCCAAACCAGTAGTCTCTCCCCTACTCAGTTACCCTGAATGCTTAAAAGATGTTTGCTAAATAACTTGCTGAAAAACATTGTAGAGTGCTTGCCTTCAAGGAGCTTATATTCTATTGATTCAACATTTACACAAATAGGTTAGTTCAAGGTAATTTGAAGAGGGAGAAACCATTAATAACTTGCCAAGGGGGATAAAGGAAGGGTTCCTAGAGGGTAAAATGCTGAGGCTCTGCCTTACAACCTGGTACTACGAAGTAGGCAGTATGAAGGTACAGAGGAAAGAGAACTACACTCGGGTATCAGAAGACCTGAGTTCAAATCCTTCCCCTGATATTTACTACTTTGTGACATTGGGCCAGCCACTTAACCTCAGTTTCCTCAATTATAAAATGAGAGTGTTGGACTATAGGACCTCTGAAACCCTTTCTTGCTTTCTGAGGCTAAAGGGTTCAAAAGAGTCTGAGTTGCTTATGCCAATGCAGTGATCCAAAACACAGTGACTAATTCAGGCAACCATTAGCCATCCATCACATTTTTGCCTTTCATCCTGGTTTGTGCCCTTTTAGAAAACAATGTCATATTAAAAAAGTGGGTCCTCTGACAAAGCTTGAAGCTTTTTGTAATAGGAAATACATTCAGTCATTCTATGATCAAGCAAGCAGCCTCTGATGTAGCCCACATGTAGTTCTTATGTTCAAGTGACAAGCATCCTTCCTCTTGGGTTCCCTTGCTTGGGGTTTTCTGGTTCCTCTTTAAATATCAACAGGTTATCTTTAGTGGATCCTTTAAGCAGTTGTCCTCAGGTCTTTCTCTTCTTTCTGCCATCTCTTCCTTGGCAGTTCCCCACCCCATTTAAGAAATACAGCGACGCCATCTACCCTCCCACCCCCAGCACCACCCCCATCCTGCCACTAATTACAGAATAAAACAAATCTTTCCCATCTGGAGACTGGCATTTCCAGAGTGTTCCTTGAAAAATATTGTTCGCCATCGGCAATGAGTGATTGAACGTTAAGGGAAGCTGGAGTCGGGATGCTTTTCAAATGTTCAAGTGTCTTTTCTTCTGGCTGTCACGTTAACTCTCTCCACTGCTCATCCCTGACTTGTTCATCAGACCAGCCAGGAGAGGTGCTATTGGATGAGCTGCTGTCCAGAGAACAGACTTGTAGGGCGAGCATTATCACCGACCCCTGGTCTAGTAAGTCTATCAATGGCAACAAGTCTTAATAGGACAGACAAATAAGTGAACCTTTGCAAGGAAGTCCTTCTATTCCAGGGAGAAAAGCAAGATTTAAATATATTTTAATTCTGCAAAGATTAAGTGCTTCTATCAGCAAAGATCCCATGCTAGTCTCTGTGAATAAAAATACAAAAACAAAACAGTCCCTACCCTCCAGGAGCTTACATTCTATTGAGGGTGCCACATGCACACAGGCAAAGAAATATAAAGTATGTACAAAATGATACTGTAATGGAAGGGTTCCCCCTCTCAGATGATGTAATCATGGAAGGTCCAGAATGTAATTACAAAGAGTTAATGAAGTATTTAACTGATTGAAGAGAAGACTCTCTACTCTGATTCCTTTATGAGCTATATCTCATAAATACTTCTTTTATTTAGTCAAGAAGGGAACAACATGATTTGCTTAAAAAACAAATTAGCCATAACTCTGGGGGCTTAAAATAGCTAAGCTTCTGACAATCTGTTGGCAGTTCAGACTCAAAGCACTTGAGATCCCTGAAGTGGGGAAGAAGGGATTTTTTTCTATCTCCCTTCCCCTCATCTCAATGGGTCATGGCTTTTAGCAAGTGAGAGGAAGGTACCACTTTCCAGCAGTTTAAGAATAGGAGAGATTTTGATGTAGTTGATTCCTCTGGAAAAGATCTTCGCAAAGAGAGATGGTAGAGATTTCCTCTTCCCTATCCCCATCCACTGGCCATGCCCCTGTGTGATTAGGATCTGCTCCCCAGAACTCTAATTCCCAGAATCCCACTTTTGTTCTCATGTTACCTCCTTACGTTTTGGAGATAAAGTTTCTAAGACCCCGCCCCTCACTCCCTTTTTGCATGAATGCATCTGGGAAAACTTCTCTTTACTCAGGCTTTTACTTTTGACTTTTATTTCTTTTACTTCAAGTGATTATTAATAAATCTTACAAAATATAATACTTGGAATTACTGGATATTAATTTTAATCTTATATCCTCTTTGAATCAGAGCTACTTGACCAATAGAAAGACTGCTTCCAGTGGGGGACACAAATACACTCTAAACAACATGAATATAGAGAGACAATTCCCCAAAGAAGGAAGCAGCCTCAAAGAGTTATTTCTGACAAGAGAGAGGCAAACTTTGGAGAGTAA
>NW_025364673.1:0-2164 GCF_016433145.1 Gracilinanus agilis | reverse complement strand
CCTTCCTCGCTTTCTTTCTTCTCTCTGTCTCTCTTTCCTTTATCTCTTTTTCTCCCTTGCCTTCTATCTTAGAATGAGTACTGTATATTGGTTCCTAGGCAGAAAAGAGATAGGGGTTAGGTAATGGGGATTAAATGATTTACTGAGAATTACATGACTAAGAAGTGTCTGAGGCCCATCTCTAGGTCTCAGTCCACTGAGCCACTTAGCAGCCATTAAAAAAAAATGAAGATCCACAGTTTCTCTTTCTCTCTCCCTGCCTCTACCATTGATAAAACAAAGAAAACAAAATTCCCCATTGGTTTCCTAGTGACCTCTTTTGGGGTTTTCTTCGATAAAGACAGTGGAGTGGTTTATTATTTCCTTCTCAATCTCATTTTACAGATGAGGAAACTGAAGCAAACAGGGTTGAGTGACTTGCCTAGAGTCAGAGCTACTATGTATCTGAGGTTAGATTTGAATTCAGGTCCACCTGACCCCAGGCCCAGCACTATATCCACCAAGTCATCTATCTGCCCCCCAAAATTCCCTATTTCAGTTATTTATTTTGATGTATTACCCAGATGTCCATTGATCTGTCACAAGATCCCAAAATGCTTGTTGCCACAAAAGCTCCTCCCTTCAGTACCAATATTTTCCTAATCAATTCAGTTCAAAATTTATTTAGGGCTCTTATGTTCAAGATCCTGCATTGTTTTTCTCCCTAACCAATCCATCCTCTTTTCACCTTTCAAACGGATGTTCCTGAAAAACAGGTCTGATCAAGCAGCCTGTGAATACTAGGTTTGTCCATCATAATTTCAGAAGAAGCAAAATGATAAATAAACTAAAAGTCAATGGAAAGAACATAGTTTAGAATATATACATATTTAGAACTATATACATATTGTATAAACATATGGCAACATATTACAACAATGATTTAAAAAAACAAAACTCTTACCTTCTGTCTTAGAATTTATATCAGTTCCAAGGCAGAAAAAGTGGTAAGGGCTAGGCAATTGGCATTAAATAACTTGTCCAGCGTTACACTGCTAGGAAGTGTTTTACACCAGACCCAGGACCTCTCATGTCCAGGCCCTTGCTCTCTATCCACTGAACCACATAGCTGCTCCTACAGTAATGACTTTTGTTGGAGAAGTGGTAGGGGAGACAACCAGGAATTTTGTAACTTGGAAAAGATGTATTCTGGTCATATCTCAAAGATAAGAGACAACAAATGGACAGCTTAAGAGTTAAACTGGTCCTTTGAGATATTAAAAGAATCTGAGAAAGGCTCTCAGCACCAGAATAAATTGTTCATAGGAGATTTCTTGGGAAGCATGAACAAAAGTCACACTGGAGTAGCTAGGTGACTCCAGTGGATAGAGATCCAGGCTTAGATACAGGAGGTCCTGGGTTCAAATTTAACTTCAGACACTACCTAACTGTGTGACCCTGGGCAGGTCATTTAACCTCCATTGTCTAGCCCTTACTGCTCTTCTGCCTTGGAACTAATAAAAGAAAAGAAAGGGAGATGAGACCAGGGTTGCCTGGAATAGGGATGGGAGTGGGATCAGGGAAGTCAGGGGAAAAGAAAGCTTTAGAAAGGAGAATAAAAAGAACATAGGAAAGAGCAAAGGGTGAAGAGGCCCTCATGTCTCTGCCTAAACAAGGTTTGGGGTCACTTTAAAGAGGGCAAATGTTGCTTCCTTTTTGGGCATTTTCCTTCCCTTCTCTTAGGCTCTCCTAACTATTCTTTCTCACTAGTCATCCACAGATGTTCTATATCTAGGTCCCCCAAACTTGTGGAAATCAAGTGCCATTCTACTCTGGACTGAATCTGATTGCTGGGTTAAATGGAGGATACTTTGAATAAGTATATATAATTTTGCCAATACCTCCACTTAGCTCCTCTGGGAATTTCTAGAGTCATCTAAACTCAGATCATATAAGACTATCAGAACAGACAAGGAACAAACATAATAAAAAGTAAAATACCTAATTGGAGCTCACAAATTAGTAAAAAAAATAATAGCTTTAAAGTAAAACCAATCAATCAATAAGCACTTCTTCTTCTTCTTCTTCTTCTTCTTCTTCTTCTTCTTCTTCTTCTTCTTCTTCTTCTTCTTCTTCTTCTTCTTCTTCTTCTTCTTCTTCTTCTTCTTCTTCTTCTTCTTCTTCT
>NW_025364672.1:0-6749 GCF_016433145.1 Gracilinanus agilis | reverse complement strand
AGATAGATAGATAGATAGATAGATAGATAGATAGATAGATAGATAGATAGATAACTGTAACATATGCAGTGGCCACACTCCAATAAAACTTCCTTGGCAGACAAACTAAACCAAGTTGAGGGTAACTGACAGGCCTCAAACCCATCAGGGAGTTAGAAGGGTATCTACCCCAAGCATATGAAGAATTCCTATGGTGGAATGGACAAATGAGAACAATTTCTTCCAACAGCCATGAAAGGGGATGCAGCAGGTGCTATGGAGCACTTAGAACCTGATCAGACATTGAAGACACCAAGATCGTACACTGCATCCTGGGCCACCACTAATCATCCTGACTTGTCTTGCCACTGAACTTGGATGAGTCTGGAAGAGAGAGGTTGATTGATGACTTTGTGAACTCTGCCTCATTTAAACCCAGTTCATGTGCAAGTCAAGACATCATCTTGTGATGCCATTGGTCCATTGGCCCAAAACAAAGAACCAAAAACAGCAACATCTATATGTATAAATGTACATATAAACACAATGTGTTGTATATACATATATGCATGTTTGTGTGTCATATCTTTCCTAAGGAAGAGCATGTTTCCAGTTATCATATGAATAATGTTTTCTGTCCTCAGAAAGCTTTGGGGATGTGGTCCTAACTCAGTTGTGCCTAAGGAAGATGCTGAAGAAAACTCCTCTTCCTAGTCATGCTCTCATACCAACCAGATAGGACCAGAGACCATGCTGTGGAAACCCTAACTCTTTTATCCCCAGCCCTGAGGCTCCCAGTGTCCTGATTGGTGAAGGCATTCCAGGGCCCATTATACCTATATACTCCAGCCCTTTTCTGCCACAGTATCATCTGGCCAGATGTCAAGCCTTGGAGTATTTGCCCTCTGCCTCTCCCTAACTGGCCCCCTCTTCCTTCCCTCCAACCTTTCCAGTTCTGAAACCATAATCAAGTCAATGTTGACTGTGCTGCCAGAAAGGTTGTGTCAGTATACTCATCCGCTGATCTATTCATCATCCCTATGAACTTTCCAGATCAAAACATCCCTCCCTGGGGGGCATATGGGTAGCTCAGTGGAGTGAGAGTCAGGCCTAGAGACAGGAGGTCCTAGGTTCAAACCCGGCCTAAGCCACTTCCCAGCTGTGTGACCCTGGGCAAGTCACTTGATCCCCATTGCCCACCCTTACCAATCTTCCACCTATGAGACAATACACCGAAGTACAAGGGTTTAAAAAAAACATCCCTCCCTGACCACCATCAATGCCTATAAATATTGTCTTCTTTATTAGAATGTATTATTATTAGAATATAAATTCACTGAGAGCAGAAATTGTCTACCCTCATATAGTTGAATCCCTACCTTTTAGACTCATCTTCCTTAGTTCAAATACTGGCTCAGACATTTACTCATTGGATGACTCTGGGCAAGTAACTTCACCCTGTTTGCCTCAGTTTCTTCCTCTGTCAAATAAGCTGGAAAAGGACATGGCAAACCACTCCAGTATCTCTGCCAAGAAAACTTGAAATGGGGTCACAAAGAGTCAGAAAAGACTGAAATGTCTGAACAACAAAAAACTCTTAGCATTGTACTTGGGGCATAAACATTTAATGAATGCTCTTTCCCCATTCTGTTTCGCCATCCTAGTGTTAAAGAAACAAAAGTCAATCAAGCAGTCTTTTTTTTAAGTGGCTGCTATGGGCCAAGCACTGGAAATACAGGAAATAATCTAGGAATTTACTTTGTATTAAGGGAAACAATATTATTACAGAATTTGAGAATCACTGAATTAGAGAATTGGAAGGAGCCTCAGTGGCCATCCAAGCCCTTACCAAAAGGAATTCATATCATTATATACTGACTGGTAGCCATCAAGCCCCAGCTTGAAGACCTTCCAGGTCAGGGTTCTACCCTTTCACTACTCTACTTTGGTTGTTTGGAAAGCATTTTATGGTTGTGTCCGTATAATTCCTGTGTTTGTTTTGGTAGATAGAGTCCTAAGTAATTTATATTGTCTAGGGTGATATTAAATGGTGTTTCTAACTCTTGCTGCTGTGATGTGTTGGAAATATATAGAAATACTGATGATTTATGTGCATTTATTTTGTATCCTGCAACTTTGCTAAAATTGTTGATTATTTCTACTAGCTTTTTAGTTGATTCTCTAGGATTTTTTAAGTAGACCAGCATATCATCTGCAAGGAGTGATAGGTTAGTCTCCTCATTGCCTATTTTAATACCTTCAATTTCTTTTTCTTCTTTAATTGCTACTGCTAGTGTTTCTAGTACAATGTTAAATAATAGAGGTGACAATGGGCATCCTTGTTTCATGCCTGATCTTATTGGGAAGGCTTCTAATTTATCCCCATTGCATATGATGTTTGTTGATGGTTTTAGATATATACTGTTTATTATTTTTAGGAAAGGTCTTTCTATTCCTATACTTTCTAGTGTTTTCAATAGGAATGGGTGTTGTATTTTTTCAAAGGCTTTTTCAGCATCGATTGAGATAATCATGTGATTTTTGTTTGTTAGCTTGTTGATATGGTCAGTTATGTGGATGGTTTTCCTAATGTTGAACCATCCTTGTATTCCTAGTATAACTTCCACATGATCACTTACTGGAGTCTTTTTGCTAGTATTCTATTTAAGATCTTTGCATCTATGTTCATTAGGGGGATTGGTCTGTAGTTTTTCTCTGTTTTTGGTCTGCCTGGCTTTGGAATCAGTACCATATTAGCATCATAAAAGGAATTTGGTAGGACTCCTTCTTTGCTTATTATGTCAAATAATTTGTATATTATTGGGATTAGTTGTTCTTTGAATGTTTGATAGAATTCACTTGTGAATCCATCAGGCCCTGGTGATTTTTTCTTAGAGAGTTATTTGATGGCTTGTTCAATTTCTTTTTCTAATATTGGATTATTTAAGTATTCTATTTCTTCTGCTATTAATCTAGGCAATTTATATTTTTGTAAATATTCATCCATATCCCCTAGATTGCTATATTTATTGCCATATGATTGGGCAAAATAGTTTTTAATGATTGTCTTAATTTTCTTTTCATTAAAGGTGAGGTCTCCCTTTTCATCTTTGATACTATTAATTTGGTTTTCTTCTTTTCTTTTTTATTAGATTTACCAGCATTTTGTCTATTTTATCTGTTTTTTCAAAACACCAACTTCTAGTCTTATTTATTAATTGAATAGTTATTTTACTTTCAATTTTATTAATTTCTCCTTTGATTTTTAGTATTTCTAATTTAGTTTTCATCAGGGGATTTTTAATTTGTTCACTTTCTAGTTGTTTTTTTTTAAATTTTTTTTTAAACCCTTGACTTCTGTGTATTGACTTATAGGTGGAAGATTGGTAAGGGTAGGCAATGGGGGTCAAGTGATTTGCCCAGGGTCACACAGCTGGGAAGTGTCTGAGGCCAGATTTGGACCTAGGACCTCCTGTCTCTAGGCCTGGCTCTCAATCCACTGAGCTACCCAGCTGCCCCCGAACTTTCTAGTTTTTTAAGTTGCATACCCAATTCATTAACCTCTGCCCTCCCTAATATATTAATATATGCACTCAATCATATAAATTTTCTCTTTAGAACTGCTTTGGCTGCATCCCATAGGTTTTGGTAAGAAGTCTCATCATTGTCATTGTCTTCAATGAAATTATTAATTGTTTCTATGATTTGTTCTTTAACTTACTTATTTTGGAGAATCATATTATTTAATTTCCAGTTAGTTTTTGGGTTGCCTCTCCATGTATCCTTGCTAATAACTATTTTTATTGCATTATGATCAAATAAGGTTGCATTTATTATTTCTGCTTTTTTGCATTTGTTTGCCATATTTCTATGACCTAGTAGATCTTTATGAATGTTCCATGTGCTGCTGAAAAGAAGGTGTATTACTTTTTGTCCCTATTTATTTTTCTCCACATATCTATTAACTCTAATTTTTCTAGGATTTCATTCACCTCTCTTATCTCTTTCTTATTTATTTTTTGGTTTGATTTATCTAGATCTGATAGGGGAAAGTTGAGGTCACCCACTAGTATAGTTTTCCTATCTATTCACTACTCTACTTTGGGACTGCTCTCGTGGTCTAGAAAAATCTCCCTAACTTCAACAATACATTGGCTCCATTGCAAATTAAAACCATTGTTCCTGGTCTTCCCTCTGATGTCAAATAGGATGAGTCTAGTTCCTCTTGGGGGTGGTGGGATGGGGGGAAGAGTCTTTAAAATACTTTAAGATAGCTATCATCTCCTTCTTCAGTCTTCTCTTCTCTAGTCTAATTCATATCTCTCCATCTTTGCCATAAGCATATGAGATATCTTATCAAAGGCATTATCAGTAAATACAAAGTTTTTATCAATAATTTTATATTTTCTTATAAACACATATGCATATGTATACATCTATATGAAGTCAGAATGATATTATAGATTCATTCATTCATATTCAGTCTGATTTGGATTATCCCTTTCTGTCTTTATCTATAATCAAATTACCCTAGAGCCCAGTGTTGGGAATCAGTTGAGAAACAATGGGGAGTTATTTCTACCCCACTACAGGGAAATCCATTGCTCCTTATTACACACACACACACACACACACACACACACACACGCACGCACACACACACGCACACACATGCACACACACACAGCTATAGAACCAGGAGAAACCTTGAAGATGATCTAGTCCAACCTCCCTCAAAAAACAATTTTTTTTAAAGAAGGAGGAAATTGAGGCTAGAAGACCTTAAGTGATACAGGTTAATAGTGTGGCTGAAATTTATTAGCCGAGACATCAAAAATAAAAATAAATCTCCAAACCAAAAAGAAACAGGTTTATTGAGAGAGGGCTAGTCTCACAAGAAATCCAGACTCTGGTTAGCATCCAAAGACCTCAAGCCTTGAGAGGGGAGCCCTTATATAGCCAGTCATACAGAGGTGATGTCAGTAACAAAGTGCTATCCAACTCCAATAAATTGTCCAATGTGTCTTGGTCCTGTATCTTGGTCTCTACAATAAACAGTCATGCCATGGATATAATCTCCACATTTAGCATGAATGTCCTGCATGCCATGATGATTTAGCAGAGGTCAGAAAAGAGAGAAACTGAACAGTTATGAGGCAGAAACCTGTGGATTAAACCAAAGTCTATGGCTCAGTGTCACACCAGAGCAAATGAGAAGGATGTACAGCTTAGCCAGCTAGCATGGGGGGGGGGCAATATCAATACAAATAGCTATAGGATATTATAGAATTATAGAATATATAAAATACAATATCTCAGACATAAGGGGTATGGTATTTCACATTCAAATTAGGTAGGATCTGAAACTAGTCATTCTATCTCTAAATCCAATACTCCTTACACTCATTAGATACCTGACTGGTAGCCATCTAGCCCCAACTTGAAGACCTCCCAGGTCAGAGTTCTACCTCGGGACTGCTCTCATGGTCTGGAAAATGCCCTTTAATGGTCTATGATCTTGTCTTAGGTGTTCCTTCTACCTTTAGAAACAAAAATGGGGCAGTGGAGAGAATGCTAGATTTGTGGTCAGAAAGACTGAAACTCAAATCCACTTTAGTCACTTGGTAGTTATTTAACCCAAGGTAGGTCCATTGAGTTCTTGGTCCTCATTTGTAGAATGAGGATGTTGGACTCAATAACCTCTAAATCCATGATTCTATGGATGAGAGAACTGAGCCAGGAAATACATAAGCCATCTAGGAGGTGAGTAATAGCAAAATATCTCCCATTGAAAATCCGAGTTCAAGTCCTACCACTGACCAATACTGGTTGTAGAACTCCCAGCAAGGGACTTTATCACTCAATAAATCTGGAAATTCCTTAAGTTGCAGAGAGGTGTATGGGGTGTTCAGGGAGGTCTAGCACCTCTGGTATGATGGTTTGCTGAGCTCTTTCAGGGCTGAGCATCAACCTCTGGTGTTTTAACTTTCACCCAACTCTCACCTGTGGCTTCAAGAAACTGTAGCATGCACAGCAGCCACCACCCGACAAAACCATCTTGGCAGACAGGCTAAACCAGGTTGGGGGTAACTGACAGGTTTATCTGATGGTGAGTTAAGGAGACGTTTACTCCAAAGCATGTGAAGGCTGGTAGAATGGGTGGATGAGAACAATTTGTTCCAACAGCCATGAAGTCAGCTGAAGCAGGTGCCAGTGAGCACTTAAGCTTGATCAGACATGGAAGAAGCCAACGTCATCCACTGCATCCCAAGCCATCACCAGTCATCCTGGTTTTTGCCTTGCCACTGGACTTGGATGACTCTGGAGGAGAGAATGAAGCCAATAACTTTGCACAAATCTGCTTTACTTAAATCAACTTCATTCTTGACTAAAAATATCACCCCATGATGTCATTGGTTCACTTCAAGAATAAAGGACAGGAGTAGGAGGAGGCAGCCAAGTGGCCTAGTGGATTGAGAACCCAGCATAGAGATGGGAGGACTTCGTTTTCAAACACTTAACTCCCATTGCCTACCTCTTACCACTCTTCTGCCTTGGAACCAATATATAGTATTGGTTCTGAAATGGACTCGAAATACATATATATAGAGAGAAATAGATATAGATGAAGATATAGATGAAGATATAGATATAGATATAGATATAGATATAGATATAAATATAGATATAGATATAGATATAGATATAGATATAGATATAGATATAGATATAAATATAGATATAGATATAGATATAGATATAGATATAGA
>NW_025364671.1:0-3057 GCF_016433145.1 Gracilinanus agilis | reverse complement strand
GTGCCATAAAAATGTCAGTCGTTATTATAAAGGAATAACTGAGAACTATCCTCAGGGCTGAGAATAGGCTCCTTACAGAACATTGTCCACATTTCCATTGCAGCTCCTGCATTTATCCCTGTACACTCCCATGTCTAACACACAGCTAGACCAGATGACAAATGCCTCCAGCATAAAGGCATTGAACTGTTATAAGTAATGTTCTGTTAAATCTCAGTATAGGAATCCATTTGAAATGCTGATTAAACACCAGGCTGGAAATCTTGATGGTCTTGGAAGCAGACATAGGCATTTTAGAAGAACAGATAGATTTACAGCACACAGAATGATGTCAGAAATTATCTTAGTTATCACCTAAGCCAATTTTATAATTTCATAAATAGGAAAACTGGGGTTCAGAAAGTGGAAGTGATTTGCTTGAGTGTACAAAGCTACTGAATGTTAGAATATGGACTATACTCCTAATTTATTTTTAGTAGCACATTTTTGGGGTGATAGTTCTATAATATTTATAGTTTAGCTCCAGTATTTTTTTGGTTGATATGTACCCATTCTATAAATCAACAAACATTTATTAAGCATGAGCTAGGTGCTATTCTAG
The DNA here is from genome assembly GCF_016433145.1 of Gracilinanus agilis. NCBI lineage: Eukaryota > Metazoa > Chordata > Mammalia > Didelphimorphia > Didelphidae > Gracilinanus > Gracilinanus agilis. The sequence goes on along the minus strand of NW_025364671.1, from coordinate 2,456 downwards.
GGTCTGGGTATCAAACACAAAGAACAGAATATTTTCTACTCTATTGAGTTGAAAGGTTAAACCCATGCTGCCAGTTTCACTTAAGTTGTAGTTGCTGCTGGACATTTCTTTTTTATTATTAATTTTTAAACCACGATTATGACTTCATTCTCAAAGGGAAATCCCTAATAAGAAATTCAATCTGCCAAATGCAAATAAACAATTGTTCTGCAATTAATAACCTAAAAAATTATATGAAGGCACAAGAAATTTATTATCTTGTCCAGGGTCAAAAAGAAAGTGCATGTCAAAGGTAGAAGACTCAAGTATTCCTGGCCCAAAGATAGCTCTTTATCCACAACAACATGCTGATTCTTAAGCTTCTCATTAAATTCACAAAATGCTTTCAGGATGTAAATGCCAACCTTTTGTGGCAGTTGGGCAAAGAAGTATCACTGTTTATTCCTTATATCTAAGGTGAGGTCTTCAGAGATTGAAATCTCTTGAGTAGTCATTCAGCATAATATTAATAGTACTAAAATTTTAATAGATTATCTTTGCCAATCTTCTAAAGCTACAAATGAAAAAAAACTTGAGGTCCAAAAAGGTGAATTGATTTGTTCAAGTCATGTAGCACAGTGACTTCAATATACACCTTCTCCACCTCTAAATCTAGATATCTTCTAAAATACTGTAAATTAATTTATGATGAAAAACATTTTAGTTGACTAATTATGTGGAATGATTTCAGTGGTATCAGGAAGATGCTTCTTCCTGGTTAAAATGTATCTTTCACTAGTTCATTGCTGCTTGGGATTATATAATTGGAGATATCCCATTATCTTCAATGTTTTGCCATTGTCATTTATATTTTAATTTTCTCTTTTCCAGTTCTCCTATAATGTGCTTCCATAGAATGCAATCTAATTGAGTGAAATGATTGTCTTGTTTGCTTGCTTTTATATCCCTAGCACTTAGCACCTTGCAGAGCACATAGTAAATATTTAGTGCTTTACCTATTTAAAGAACAATCCTCCCTGGGAAGGGTCATATATTAATCCTGATATTTAAAATTCAGTAGGATTAACCTAAAATATTTTTGGAAAGTATTTTTTGTTATATATAGTAGGGTAGTAGAGAGCTTGAAGTAAGATACTACATGAGAATAATAGGGTGATTCTAGTAGAAGGGGTGGGTAGGGAGAGAAAGAAGATAACAGAAATAAAGAAGCAAACTTTCCCTAATTCACAATTTTGCCTAGGAAAACTTTAAGAATTTTAAGTAGAAATGAGACAGGTAAAAGAAAACCAAACCAATACAGTAGAATTTATCCTATGCAAGTATAGGGATTGTTTCTCTTGTAAACCAGTGACTCACATAATGCCTCGACTAATTAAGTACTTCATACATAAGAAATATTTCTGAATAATATGACATATATAAATATATATGCCTGCTGAATAGAATTAAAATCTTTCTCTTTGTTTTTGTCTTTCTCTGTCACTGCCTTTTACCTTCTCTTCTAGACTGTCTATTTTTTTTTGTGATTCTTTGTTCTTATTCTCTGTTTTTCTCCCTCTCTCCATCCCTCCTTCCCATTTGTCTTTCTTTTCTCACTGGTGTTTCTTTCTCCTTTTTCCCTCCTTGGTTCCTCATGCACTCCTCACTACCTACTGTGAAACAAAGTTATGAATTAGTTTCTTTTAAAAAGCTAGAAGAATGAAAAAAAGATGTGGTATACAATTGAAACAACAAAATTGAACTATATAGACAAATAATTGAGAATGAAAAATCAGTAATGTGTAGCAGAGATGGCATTGACACCAATTATAATAATTATATGCCAAAGTTTAACCTATATAAATTGATTGTCATAAGAAGGAGATTAAAAAAGCCTTAAAAGTGTCTTATTCATAAAAGACTTGACTTATTTGCCAAGTGGAGTGAAATGGCAGCCAAAGACAATGACAGTTTAAAATATAAACTCATTTACAAAACAAAAGTTGATGCATAATGATGAACAGTATTGCCTTATAAATCAAAGAACAGCATCAGATGGTAAAACTAGTTTAAAGAAAGTTTCACATGAGTTTTAACAAAATAAAGTCATTCAAAAGTGGAAGGAGGACAACAAATATAAGAAAAAGGGAAAAGATCTTCAAATTTTTTTATACATTTTTTTAACCACTCAAGAAAACCAAACCAGCATACTTAAACTCAAATTACAATCCTGTGCTCATTAGGAGAGACTGCACCAAAGACAACAATGATGAGAAAAGTAGTCAGATTGTTCTTAGTATACATAGAGTTCTGTCCTATAGACTCTACAATTACGAGGACGTAGCAAGACAGATTCATAAAGTGTCTGAGGGAGGAAAGATGCCAAAGATGTGAGGGGGAAAAAAATCTCAAACCTATTAGCAGCAGAAAAAAATCAGGTGATATTAACTTTTAATCTATTTGCCTACTTTCCCATA
>NW_025364670.1:0-6993 GCF_016433145.1 Gracilinanus agilis | reverse complement strand
ATATATATGTGTGTATATATATATATGCATATATATATATAATTCTGTATAGCAATGAATACTGTACTGAACACAATTGAAATGCAGTATGCCACTACCGCTTGCACAAGTTTATCAATGTGAGATTATACACAGCACATTACTGGCTAATGGAATTAAGGCAACCAACCACAGTGCTGTGTTCTGTATCCTGGGTGTTGCTTGGCTCAGTGACTGTAGCATCATTCTGTTTGCTCTCCCATACTGTGCCCATACATTCAGAAAGTGTTTAAGAACATATGAAGTATTTATAAGAGTATGGGAAAGGTTAATAAGAATGTGGAAAAGGTTTATAGGAGAGTGAGAAGGGTTTATAATGCCTTGAAATATATATAAATAATTAAATATATGCCACTACTTTGCAGATTTTCACCTATCATGGGGGTTCTCTGGAATGTAACTCCCATGATTGGTGAGGAATCCCTGTAATAACTCTAAAGTGATTAGCACAGTGCTTGGCACATAGTAAATGCTACAAATGTTAGGTACTGTTATTGTTATCATTGTTTATGTGGTGGTAGTGGTAGTGATGGTAGTAGTAGTAGTAGTAGTAGTAGCAGCAGCAGCAGCAGCAGCAACAGTAAGGGCAAATGCATTCCAGTAATGAGAGATGTGCAATTCAAAGGTAGGAAAAAAGGTATCATGAGTGAGAAATATAAAGAAAGCAAAGATGGTTGGATCAAACAAGATAAGAAGGTTTTATTGTCTAATAAGTCTGAGAAGATAGGCTGGAACTAGGTTGTGTACAACTTTCAGAGCTAAACAGAATTGATATTTCATTCTGGAGATGGTAGGAAGCTTCTGGAGCCATCAGAGTGGGGGGAATCTCATGGTTACTTCAACACTGAAGGAAAATCGCCTTGATGGCAGTATGTAGGATAGATTAGAGCAGTGAGGGATTTCAGGATGGTAGACCAATTAGGAGGCTGTTGCAGTCATATAGATGGAAGATAATTAGGTCTTGGACTAAGGTGAAAGCTATGTGAGTGCAGAGAAGAGGTCAGGTTTGAAAGATCTTGTGGAGTTAGAAATGACAAGATTTAACAATTGATTGGATATGTGAGGTGAAGGAGAATGAGAAGTCAGGGATAATGCTGAGATTACAAACTTGGGAGATTGAAAAGATAGCAATATCTTCAACAGAAATAGATAACGTTTGGAAGAGGAAATTGCCGCTAAATAATATCCTGCAGAAACGCTATGAAAGCAATGACCATTAGAGACTTTGAATCTTTGCAGTAGTGCCTGGCAGAGATTACAAGATTAGTGGGGAATAGGACCAACCTCAGCAGAAGCAGTATCACTATATTTTTAGAATATATCAGCAGCTCTACAGTAGAGACATCAGGAGTCCCTTTACACATCAGCTTTGTCCCTATTCGTTAGCTACAAATTTGCCTCTCCCTATGTGTTGTTTGTATATGTCTACTTTTCCCACTAATGCTCTGTATACTTGTGGGAGAGTATGACCTGGTGTAAGAAATAAAATGACTATAAAAGGATAGCTTTAAAAATATTATGGTTTTTATAGATTTATTAGTAGCCATTAGAAAATGAAGTCACGTTTTAAAAGATTGTTTGCCTTGCCTGCCTCCTCCATTGTGGATAGATAGTCAAGAGAAATTGCAAGTCCAATCCTCTAATTTTATCCTCCTGTCTACATCATCACGTAAGACAGAAAGCCAGTGGGCTCATGGGAAATGTAGTTCAGAGACGCCAAAATTCAATAACACACTGGTTTGGGTAGATGGAAGGAGGGGAGATGCTTCATTGCTTCTTTCTGACTGTGTTATGGCATTAAATGCCTTTGCTTTGAATTAATTGTTTTCTGACTGACTATTAAAGGCAAACATATCAGTTGGGAGCTGCAGTTTTCTGGGAAGCAAAGAGCCCTTGAATTTGGGGTGAGTATTCCTTTGGAGCCCTTCCATGAAAGTTAGGGAGTGACTTTAGGTCCTATATTTAGTGTTTTATATTTATACAACTCACATACATGTATGAGTTATATAAAATATGGTACCTATTTTGTTGAGTTGCTTCAGACATGTCCAGCTCTTTGTGACCCCATTTGGGGTTTTCTTGGCGAAAATACTGGAGTAGCTTGCTATTTCTTTCTTCAGCCCATTTTGCAAATGAGGAACTGATGCAAATAAGATTAAGTGATTTGCCCTGCTAGTTAAGTGTCTGGAGTTGGATTTGAATTCAGGTTTTCCTGATTCTGGGGCTTACACTCTCTCCACTGTGCCATCTAATTGACCCATAAAATATGTTATATATTATATGTTTTATACATGTGTGAGTGGCTTTGTGTACATTATATATAATGTACATATAATATTCAAAGTAGAATCTGCATAAATATATATAGTATATATAGTTACATATACTGTGTACATATATGCACTATATTAATTATATATGTATATATGAATATACAATATTCTATCATCCTCCTTGTCCCCCAGGCTTGCAACCTACTTCTTACTGTCTCTCATCCCCCACATCTTATCTATTGCCAAGATCTATAGATTTCACCTTTGCAACATCTCTCAAAACACTCCCTTTTCTGCTCTGATTCTGCCACCTATATCAGGACTTGATCACCTAATGCCTGCTGATTGGTCTGCTGGCCTGTTACAATTTTCCATTTAGCTGCAAAAATTAATTTCCTAAATTGCCAGTCCAAGTACATCATTCCCACCACTGATGATTGTAATAGCTCTCTACCACTTCTAATAACTAACACAAAATCCTATCTTTGACACCTATAAGCCCTTTACAACCTTGCCCCCTCCCTTCTCCTCTCCAGTCTTACACCTAACAAGCTCCCCTGCCCATATACACATACTTAGTGAGATCCAGTGATACTAGCCTCTTGCTATTGCTGTCCCCAACACTGGCTGTTCTACATGCCTTGAAGGTTCACTTCCTCCTCATCTCACCCTCTTTTCTTTCCTGACTTATTTCAAGTCCCCAATTCCTCTGAATTCTAGTGCATTCTCTATTATTTCCCATTTATTCTGTAAATAGCTTGTATGTAACATAGTTGTTTGTATGTTGTCTCCCCCTTTAGACTGTGAGCTTCTAGAGGGCAGGAACTGTTTTATGCCTTTCTTTGTATGCCCCCCAGAGCTTAACCTTAAATATGTTAAGTATTTAATGAATGTTTACTTTTATCAAATAAGAGTAGCTTTCTCCTCCAAACCCTTCCTAACCCCTAATTTATTTTGAAGAGTGAAATTTCACTCCATTTTCATAGAGTCTGAACTGTGAAAAACATATGAATACCTAAGAATTTAGGGATAAAACAAGGTGACCAAGATCCCAAATTCCTTAATTCTGAGCTGGTTGGTCTCACACATGACCTGATCACAGAGCCCCTGCCCCAGTATGCCCCTCTTCAGTTTCAGTGACTTTCTGAATCTTATATAAATCAGTTACTTGCACTCTAGAAAGTCACTTGTACTGATTCAGTCACTTGTGCTATCCAACTCAAATGCTAGTGAATTTTTGAATATTTAGGTTGAGCTTATTTACATATACTTTGGAACTTCTGAAAAGCTATTACTTTTATTGTGAAGATGGAATCCTCAAATCTCAAACCATCACACTAACAAAATAGATCAGCCTTAAACAGGAAAGAGTACGAATCTGTCAGTATTTGAAACTGTTGGCAGAAATGACTATCCTATATATACACATGTGTTAGCATCATTAGCGGTTTTTGTAAATCTTGTAATTTCATGAGGTTTTGAATTTACTAGAGTTAAAGTCGCCTAAATAGGAATTAGAAACTAAACTGATAAGATATATGGTACAGAAGAAAAAAAAACACCAAGTTTAGTTGAAACCTAGACTCCAAATTCTAGCTTTGTTATCTATTAAGCTGTGTAACTTTGGGCAAGTCGCCTAATCACTTTTAATCTTGGTTTCTTCATTCATAATCTAAGAAGTTTGGAGTAAGTAACTTTTAAGGTTCTCTCAGCTCTAAATGTGTGATGTTAATGTCGTATATTCAAACCAATCCAAGCCAGGATGACACTGGAAATAAAAATAAAAGAACTCAGCTTTCATGTGGTGCCTACTCTATTTTTTAAACCACCAAAAATGAAATTATGATCATACAAAAATATGAGTTGCATCTGCCCAACACTAAAACGATTGTTTGATCCAAACAATTCAATGAAAAAAATAGGTTAAATAAACAATTTGGTTTCATATAAACAAAACAACGGGCTAGGGACTTAAATTTTTCATTCATTCAACAGAAGGATATCATTGATGATGAAATGAATGAATGTCAGTGACAGAAATCTGATAACCCCTAAAATCAGATGCTATGAGACCCTGACATTTAATACGTATCAGGAAGTTTACGCATATAAGATATTCAGAGTGCTTGAGAGGTATAAAGAGGAGAGACTTTATAAATTTACATTTTCTAGTCAACTTCAAGAGCCCTGTAAGGATGGACAAAAATTCATGCAAGTAGAGCAACATCTCTGGGGTAAAGACCAAGTCAGAAAGATAACACAGGTATAACATATCAAATTACTTCAAACTTTTAAAAAATATGATTCATGTAATAAATAAAAATACCAGAAATTTAAACTGAAAGGAAAATCTTCCCAGGACTTTGACCTGCCTGATCAAAAAATATCCCCATTTTTATGCATTTCTGACCTTCACTGTTAATCCTCAATTCATTAGTTCAGGATTACATGCTAGGAACCAATTGCAGGAAATTCCACATGTTGATAAGTGAATTGTAATGTCTTAAATACTGCCCAGAAATTAGCAATGCTACTTGATCTACTAGATGAAGTGAAAGTAGACTACTTGAATTGTTTATTGCAATTTTCGGATGTTTTGGTTTTTTCCAGTTTCTGGATATTGACTATATATATGATGATTATTCATATAGATTTAATTTAATTAGTTGGCATCAAAATAGGAATTGAGTTCAGAAAAAAATGGAAATTTTTAAGAACAGTAACAAGAAAATTGCTAGAGGGAAAAGCCCTCCAGTTTTTCTCCCTCCTCTCTTTCTTTAAAGGCAATGGGCATTAGTGAAATTGCTTTATTTAGATGAGCTCCTGAATGACCAGCAATGAGGGAAAAGCCAGAGAAAAAAATATCACTAACTGGCCCTGAAAGTGATTTTTTTTACCTCAATGTGAGTTAAAGCTAGCACCATGAGTGTGTACTCTGCATGGATAAAGGATTGAGTACTCCTTTTAATGTTAATGAGGAGTTGTTTTATTATTATTTCCTAGGAAAGTTTCTTTTGAAAAATTGAGACCTTTCCAATTAAATTAGAATTGTTCTCAGGTAACCTAAATAAGTGAGACCAAGAGTTATGTGGATCAACTGTTTTAAATAAAATGCTAAAATGACTTGGTACTTTGCAGCTTCAAACTGGAGGAGACTGGGTCAGCTAGCTTATGTTTATATTCTGAAACTACTGCTAATTTGGTTACTGTTCGAAGGATGAACAAAGGGAAGTAGGGATATAATGAATTCCTATTGACCTTATATTTTCTTCAGGTTCTTAAAGCGGCTGCCTCCAAAATATCAATGCATGCTAAAATCCAGCAGTTGAAACTAGGTATGAAAGGAGAAGCCATTGCAACCCCATCTTATTTATTCAGCTTACTCCTTCCAAGAGGAAGAGTCAAGTGATGGGGCAAACTTCATTGTTGGGTCATTTTAAGAAACTGCACAGCCATTCCAGACTTCAGCCACCACCACCCTGAGCAGCCAGCAGTCATCAAACCTGAAGCAAGATCTTCCACTAGAAAAAAAGATTATGATTTGCTGAAGGCTTAGATGGAGATTAACATTCTTTAGCAATAAAATATTTTTAATTAAGATCTGTACATTTTTTGAGATATTACTATTGTATATTTAATAGACTACAGTATAGTATAAAATTACTTTTTGTATTATGTATATACACACATATATAAAAATGACCTTTATATGAACTGGGAAACCAAAAAATTCATGTGACTTGCTTTACTATGATATTTGTCTTATTGTGGTGGGGATCTGGAACTGATCCTGCAATATCTCCAAGGTATGCCTGTAGTGAACACATACTGAAGACTTATTTACTAAGTACAAAGTAATAATGTGGTTGGATTTGGGGAGAGAGTTTTATAAAAATGAAAAAGATACTTTCCTTCTCTCTCAAGAAGAAGAGAATCTAATGAAAAAGAAGACAGACATAAATAACTAAAATTAAAAAAAAAAAAAGAAAAATCTATAAGAAAGGTACAAGGTTCCATGAGGGTCGAAAGGGGTGATCACTTCGGGCGGAGGGGAATAGGGAAGCCCTCCTGTGATTGATTTTGAAGATTAGATAGTATTTCAACAGGGAGAAATAAAGTGGGAACATGTTAGAGGGTTAGGGAATATTTTGAGCAATGGCTTGGGGGAAGGAATGTGAGTACTTATTTAGGAAACAGAAAGTAGACCAACTGCTTGGACCATTACTTCATTTAAAAGATGTAGTGACAGGCAAGGTTTGGAAGATAGTTTGGAGCTAGCCTTTAGGGTCCTTGAAGACCAGGTAGGAGATTGCCTTCTTTTCAGTAAATAATAAAAAAAAAAAAGTTAATTAAAAAATTCAAAATAGGAACCCTTAGAGCAGTGATTCCCAAAGTGGGCACTACCGCCCCCTGGTGGATGCTGCAGCGATCCAGGGTGACGGTGATGGCAACAGGTGCATTTCTTTTTCCTATTAATTGCTATTAAAATTAAAAAAAAATTAATTTCCAGGATGCTAAGTAATATTTTTCTGGAAAGGGGGCGGTAGGCCAAAAAAGTTTGGGAACCACTGCCTTAGAGGTTCCAGAGAATGACACAACACTTTCCTGTTGTTTTCAAATATATACATATATTTCTACATTATATTTATTTATATAGTAAATAATTGTTATATATTTATAC
>NW_025364669.1:0-7989 GCF_016433145.1 Gracilinanus agilis | reverse complement strand
CTTCCTTCCTTCCTTCCTTCCTTCCTTCCTTCCTTCCTTCCTTCCTCCCTCCCTCCCTCCCTTCCTCTTCCCCTCCTTCATTTTAAGAACTGTACCAAACCCACATCTCTCAGGGCACAAATTCCAAGCCATTTTTCCTTGTAGGCTATTAGGTTGTTCTTCCAGGCTTCTGGCTTTATTCCTAAGGCATTAGGAAAGACCAAACTCTATCATTTTATCGCATTAACAATCCATCTTCTCCCTACACTGCCAAGAGTTTGGTCTAGGGAGCTCTATCAGATTGTCCCCAGGTCACATTCTCTGCACTGCCAGAAAAATCATCCTAATGATGCTTAGAAAATGTCCCCTTTATTTACACTCAGGTTGACCTAGTTTGTCAGCTCTCCTGCTTCATGGTAGTAAGTGGGATGGAGAACAGCAGCCAAGAGAGGCAGAGAGAAAGCTGTCCATCCATCTTTGCTTGGGGGATGCAGAAGGCCAGGTTTGGCCCAGTCTTGTTCACTGGCTCTCCCTTCTCTATGTCATGATCACATTTCCTGTTCCCCTCACCCCCACCCTCATCCCTGACACATCATAGTCAGGTCTTTTCTGGGGTTGACAGCTATTTATCAGCACTGAAGGAGAACTATTATCTCCAGTGTGGGGTAGCTTGCTTTTTCTCGTCTTATTTTGAAAATCATTGCGATGTTTTTCCATTCCCACAAAGAGGAAAATGAAATCAAAAGGCATGTGACAAGCGTTAAGTTAATAGTGAGTGTGTGACCACTAACCAGAGCCATGTGGGTGCAGAGCATGAGTGAACCTTGGGGAGAAAAAGCCAACAATGGCAACAGAAGAAAAGATCCTATAATTCTTGTAGCAGAGAGGAAGCTGGGTAATGCTGAGGCACATGCAGGGCCTATGAAGGCCATGGGTCCAGGAGAGGCTAAGTCATGGTGGGGCAACAGGGAATTTTTGGGGTATGCAGGTATTTCTCTGACCTTGCCACTCAATGAAGGGACATGTGTTTCCAATTTTCTGAAATTGTTTCCTCTTTCTTTTGAGGGGGAAAATGTTCCAGAACTCTCTCAGGGTGAAGCTATTGCATGGATTCTATCTGTACCATTCTAAAAGTTAAACTCAACATTCTGAGTTCCGGCTTTTATTCCAAATTGGGAGAGCCATCATGCTGAGCATTATCATGGTGGTGGTAGGGACACAGGAATACTCTGTAAATACTTTCGTACTTCACTGTGTGACCCTGGGCAAGTCATTTAACTCCCACTGCATAGTCCATACCACTTCTCTGCTTTGGAATCAATACATAGTATCAATTCTAAGATAGAAGGTAAGAATTTTAAAAAATTTTTCATTCTTCAAAAATGAACATTTTGGACTTCTGGGTTAAGATGGCTGCAGAATAGAAACAGGGTGCATAACTCTCCTAACCAACCAATACATGATATCTCAAAAGGACACAAAAACCAAATCCAGATGAACAAAGGGACCTCATAGAAAAGTGCAGCATTGAAGCATACATGGGATCTGGACATTTCCACACTATAAGGGGGTGAAATAGCTCTGACTAGAACATGAGCTGATCAACTCGTGTCACCCCAGCCCCCCACCTACAGTCCCAGAGCCAGCACACAAGAGTTAGAGTAAGCATGGGGCATTCACTGAGTTCTTGGCAGCTAACTGGGATCACCAGGGGCTGACTCCTGAGAGCAGCAAGACTTAAGACCCTAACAGGCTAAAGAATGTGGACTTTGAGTAGGACTTTGAGGGAGGTACTTGGGTGCAGACCTGGAGTGGAGGGGTGACAGACTGTGGAAGCAGCGCACTTAGACTAGTAAAGGAACCTTAGGCAGAGGAGAAAGCAAAGGGACCACCAAGAAGCTTGATCCTGAGAACAGCTAGACTTGAGACCCCAGGAGCCTAAAGAGCACAGACCTTAGGCACAAGGATAAAACTGAGAGGGGCGGCACTGCACTGTGGCTCAGGTAAAAACTGCTCCACAGCTCTATACACAGAGAGCCTGCTTGCCTCACCCAAACTTGTTACTGAGAAGAAAAAACAACATAATAATGGCAAGCAATGTCCAAGAACTAACCAAGAGAAAAAAACAAGGGGAAACTATTAACACTCGATAACTTTTACACAGAAAAAATCCAGACAACAGAGCAGACAGCAGAGGAGGACAAACAAGTACACACATCCAAATCTTCCCCCCAAAATGAAAATTGGTCACAAGCTCTTGAAGAGTTCAAATCTGAAATCATGAGAAAGATGGAAGAGATTTGTCAAGAAAAGCGGGAAATAGCTCAAAAGGAAATTAATAGGTTAAAAGACAGAAATTCCCAATTGGAGAAAGATGCCCCAAAATCAAATGAAATGATAAGCAAATTGGAGACCCAAATTAAACAGCAGGAAACCATGAAAAGCAAGATAGATCAAATCAAAAAGGAAAATCAAAAGATTATAGCAGAAAACCAGTTTCTAAAGACCAGAATTGGGCAAGTAGAAGCCAATAATCTTGCAAGACAGCAAGAACCAATAAAGCAAAGTCAAAAGAATGATAAAATAGAAGGAAACATGAAATATCTTACTGAGAGAATGACAGATCAAGAAAACAGATCTAGAAGAGACAATTTGAGAATCATTGGTCTTCCTGAAAAATCAGAAATTAATAGAAATTTGGACACCATACTACAAGAAATTATCCAAGAAAACCAAAAAATCAAAGAAAACAAGAGGGCAAAATAGACATTGAAAGGATCCATAGATCACCCTCTACACTAAACTCTCAAAAGTCAACCCCCAGGAATATAATTGCCAAATTTGAGAGTTTCCAAGTTAAGGAAAAAAATATTACAAGAAGCCAGGAAGAGACAATTCAGATATCAAGGAACACCATAATAATAAATGACATAATAAGCAAAGAAGGAGTTCCACCAAACTCCTTTTATGACACAAATATGGTACTGATCCCAAAGCCAGGTAGATCAAAAACAGAGAAATAAAACTACAAAGCAATCTCCTTAATGAACATAGATGCAAAAATCTTAAACAGAATACTAGCAAAAAGACTCCAGCAAGTGATCACAAGGGTTATTCATTATGATCAGGTGGGATTTATACCAGGAATACAAGGATGTTTCAATATTAGGAAAACCATTCACATAATTGACCATATCAACAAGCAAACCAACAAAAATCACATGATTATCTCAATAGATGCTAAAAAAGCCTTTGACAAAATACAACACCCATTCCTACTGAAAACACTAGAAAGTATAGGAATAGAAGGACCTTTCCTAAAAATAATAAACAGTATATATCTAAAACCATCAACAAACATCATCTGCAATGAGGCTAAATTAGAAGCATTCCCAATAAGATCAGGAGTGAAACAAGGATGCCCATTGTCACCTCTATTATTTAACATTTACTAGAAACACTAGCAGTAGCAATTAGAGAAAAAAAGAAATTGAAGGTATTAAAATAAATAATGAGGAGACTAAGATATCACTCTTTGTAGATGATATGATGGTCTACTTAAAAAATCCTAGAGAATCAACTAAAAAGTTAGTGGAAATAATCAACAACTTTAGCAAAGTTGCAGGATACAAAATAAATGCACATAAATCATCAGCATTTCTATATATTTCCAACACATCACAGCAACAAGAGTTAGAAAGAGAAATACCATTTAAAATCACCCTAGACAATATAAAATACTTAGGAATCTACCAAAACAAACACAGGAATTATATGAACACAACTACAAAACACTTTCCAAACAATTAAAACTAGATCTAAACAATTGGAAAAACATTGACTGCTCATGAGTAGGATGAGCTAACATAATAAAAATGACCATTCTACCCAAATTAATTTACTTATTTAGTGCCATTCCTATCAAACTACCAAAAAACTTTTTTACTGAATTAGAAAAAAACTATAACAAAGTTCATTTGGAAGAACAAAAGATCAAGAATACCAAGGGAAATAATGAAAAAAAAGTGAAGGAAGGTGGTCTAGTAGTACCAGATATTAAACTATACTATAAGGCAGTAGTCATCAAAACAATATGGTACTGGCAAAGAGACAGAAGGGAGGATCAGTGGAATAGAGTTGGGGTAAGTGACCTCAGCAAGAAAGTTTATGATAAACCCAAAGAACCCAGCTTTTGGGACAAAAACCCATTATTTGAAAAAAACTGCTGGGAAAATTGGAAAACAATATGGGAGAGATTGAGTGTAGATCAACATCTCACACCCTATACCAGGATAAATTCAGAATGGGTGAATGACCTGAATATAAAGAAGGAAAGTATAAGTAAATTATGTGAGCACAGAATAGTATACTTGTCAGATCTCTAGAAAAGGAAAGATTTTAAAACCAAGCAAGAGTTAGAAAAAATCACAAAATGTAAAATAAACAATTTTGATTACATTAAACTAAGAAGTTTTTGTACAAACAAGACCAATGCTACCAAAATTAGAAGGGAAGCAACAAATTGGGAAAAGATCTTTATAACAAAAAACTAGGACAAAGGTCTAATTACTCAAATATATAAGGAGCTAAATCAATTATACAAAAAATGAAGCCATTCCCCAATTGATAAATGGGCAAAGGACCTGAATAGGCAATTTTCAGTTAAAGAAACCAAAACCATCAACAAACACATGAAAAAGTATTCTAAATCTCTTATAATTAGAGAAATGCAAATCAAAACAACTCTGAGGTACCACCTCACACCTAGCAGATCAGCTAACATGACAGCAAAGGAAAATGGTGAATGTTGGAGGGGATGTGGCAAAAGTGGGACATTAATGCATTGCTGGTGTAATTGTCAATTGGTCCAACCATTCTGGATGGCAATTTGGAGCTATGCCCAAAGGGCTTTAAAAGACTATCTGCCTTTTGATCCAGCCATAGCACTGCTTGGTTTATACCCCAAAGAGATAATAAGGAAAAAGACTCATATAAAAATATTTATAGCCGTGCTCTTTCTGGTGGCAAAAAATTGGAAAATGAGGGAATGTCCTTCAATGGGGGAATAGCTAAACAAATTGTGGTATCTGTTGGCGAAGGAATACTATTTTGCTCAAAGGAATAAAGAACTGGATGAATTCCATGTGAACTGGAAAGACCTCCAGGAATTGATGCAGAGTGAAAGGAGCAGAACCAGGAGAACATTGTACACAGAGACTGATACACTGTGGTACAATCGAACATAAGGGACTTCTCTACTAGCATCAATGCAAGAATTCAGAGCAAGGCTAAGGGACTTATGAGAAAGAAAACTAGCCACATTCAGAGGAAAAACTGTGGGAGTAGAAACACATAAGAAAAACAATTGCTTGAACACATGGGCTGATGGGGGATATTATTGGGGATGTAGATGCTAAATGATCACCCTAGTCCAACTATCAGTAATATAGAATTAGGTTTTAATCAATGATACATGTAAAACCCAGTGGAATTGTGTGTTGGCTTCGGGGGATTGGGGAGGGGGTTTAGGGTAGAGGGAAAAAACATGAAACATGTAACTATGGGAAAATATTCAAGATAAAAATAAAAATGAAAAAAAAATGATCATTTCATTGGTGTGAATACTTTCTCCACCCACCCAAATCCCAACCTGACTATTTTCTTTGAGAGTTACTAAGGCTGAATCATTCATCATGGCAAGTTCAAAGTTTTAATGAGCATCTCTGAACACGGCTTGAGTGGTCCCCAGTGTTATGAGTAAGATTAGATTAGCTGGTTATTAGGTATTGATTATGTATTGATTAGGAAGTACCTAGCAGGAAGGAGCTGGAGCTGGGAATTCCAGGTTGGAATGAAGGAGGAGGAAGTCTGTCTGTTCCCTGAGTGTGGACTCCATTAGTGGTGGGCAAAACAGTTGCCAGCCTGGGAGACCTCAGAGCAAAGGACACCCTGATTCCTGATTTCCCCTGGGATCCTGTGTAGTGTGGCATCTAAGAAAAGGACAAATCTACAGAGCCAAGAGAGGAGGAGAAGTTTGAAAACTGGAGGACAGTGCTTTAAGCAGAACCCTCTCTACTTGGTACCTGAGATCATCTTGACTCCTGGCATCCAGAGATCATCAGTGGATTGCAGTGAGAATCCCAAAGCCACTAAGTCCTAGCTGTACTCAAGCCTGGCAGGTTCCAGGTTTGAGGCAGAAACCCAGTGACTCCATTTATAGCTCCTTGGGCCCTGTTAGTTTAGATCACTTAGATAAGAGTAGAATAAGTCCTCCCATTGCCCTGTGGTTTTATCCTTTAGATTTTAAGTATAGAAATCCTTTCCCACCTTTTAGTCTAACATAATTAAAGCTGTTAAGTCCCTTTTACCTTGTTAGCCTGTTACTATACTCTGGTCTAGTAGAAGCTGAATGACAGTTAAGATCAACTGCCATTCCTGTGGAAATCCAGTAAACTCTGGTCTCTTCACCCTGGTCCAGTCTCTCATAAATCCTAGAGTGTGTTCCCACAAAACACTTAGTTTATTGTAATATCCCTGGTGACCCCATTACCTTACTTATATTTTCCTACACCAGACAGTGGCTGTGTTATATTCATCACCGCCCCCCCATCTACCTGAATGAAGCCTTTATAGCTAGAGAGGAGATGCCCAACTAATGCTTTAAGTTCTATGATGCCAAACAACTTCGCCAATGGATTTTTATCATTTTGCCACTCCATCAACAATGTACTGGATTCTATCATTTTAAGCTATTTTTGCCAAGTGGATGAAAGTCAAATGGTTCAAATAATTTGCACAAATTTCATTGGCATCGCCTTTAAGAAGTGAGGTTTCCTCCACAGCATGATGAAATCTAGAAGCAATAGAGGAAGATATTTGCAGAGAAATTCTTTACTATGTCATTAACATGGAGTCATTCTGTAATGACTTCAAGATAAAAAAAGTACGAAAGATTTAATTGTAGCCCACTGTCAAGCTCCACCTTTCACTCTGGCCTCGCAGATCCTGTTTTCATTGACGTGCCTTTCAGAGCAGGGTTAAAGTACTTGCAGTGTTGGTTGAATATGCTTGAATTCATTTTTTAAATGTATATATTTAAAATTTCATACAAATATCTCAATAATCTCCAGGGATGAGCAGAAGATCTAAGGTGAGGAGAGTGACATTTGAGTGGTCACCAGGGCTTGGCTACTGCCAATACTCCCTTTGCCAACTGTGCCCTGCCCCCAGAGAAGCCCAAGATTGAAAAAAGAGGCATGGATATTCAGACCAATTGTTGCTGAAGTTTCTGTACAGGGGACCCTGTGGTGGGTTGGAGCCATGTCAAACCAGTTCAGGAGAGTGTTTACACCTTAGAAAGTGACAAACATTACAAACCAGGACTTGTATTGTTGTTTATGGATTGTCTAGACTTAAGAACAGAATGGAGAAAATGGTAATAATGAAAATTACACTATAAAGTGTTTCATGAGTTCATGTCTACACCGCCTCCCCTCTCCACTTCCAGAAGTGGTTGTTAAATATTTACCAGCATGCCCCCTGCATGCTGTTCAGTCATTTTCAGTTGCATCTGACTTTTCATGACCACACTTGGGGTTTTCTTGGCAAAGATCTTATAGTGGTTTGCCATTTCCTTTTCTGGCTCATTTTATAAATGAGGAACTGAAGCCAACAGGGTTGAGTGACTTGTCCAGGGTCACAGAGCTAGGAAGTATTTGAGGCCAGATTTAAACTGAGGAAAAGTCTTCTTCACTCAACTTACTGCATCACCTGGGGACCTGGTGTTTGGCAGTGTTTTAAGTAGTCTTTCTCCCCTCTCACCCTGGCCTGGTGAGAATATGTGAAATTCAAAGTTTACCTTTTCTTGAAAATTTTCTACATTTCTGTTCCTGGAATATTGATGGAAGATTGATCCATCATCACAATGGCCAATTTGTGTGTGCTTCATTCTCTGTAGTTCAGGGAGAGAGAGAGAGAGAGAGAGAGAGAGAGAGAGAGAGAGAGAGAGAG
>NW_025364668.1:0-6750 GCF_016433145.1 Gracilinanus agilis | reverse complement strand
TAAAGGAATAGAAAATATAAAATGGTGGAATTTAGCTATAAGGAATTAGGACACTGTCTTTTAAAAGGTACTGAATTTAAGTACCGAGTAGAGTAGGGAACAAATATGAAATATATATGTAACAAATTACATAATTATAGAAATTAAACAAGTGTTTTAACTACCATATAATGAATAATATATTAATGACAATTCACATCTACATGATATTTTAAGATTGAAAGTGTTTTTTTCTCAAAATACCCCTTTAAGTAAGTGAATATAACTCCTATTACTCCAGTTTATATAAATGAGGAACCTGAAGCACATATAACTAAAAGAATTTCTCCAAAGTCACACAGTAAGAAAAAGTCAAGGACAAATTAATTGCACATTGTCTGACTCGAAGATACAGACATTTTTTTCAAATGAACAATTATATATTTATTTCATATATGTATATATAAATGTATCTAGATGAATATTATTAAATACATTTATGAACTGACAAATACATTAATTCTTAAATATATTTAACTTTAAGTATATTTTCTATATAGAATATATGTTATATATGTGTATATATATACATATATATACACACACATGCATGTATGCATATGTCTTTAAGATTTAGGAACACTTCAAATTGTTTTCTTGTTTATTGTTTAGTCATTAAGTTACATCCAACCCTACATGACCCTAGGCACTATAGCTCCCAAAGATGGTCCAAGTTAATGTTCATTGTTTCTGATTCAATATCTATGCATCTCATTCTCTGCTATATTCTTTTCCTTTTGCCTTCAATATTTCCCAACATCAGTCTTGTCCAACGAGTCCTGTCTTCTCATTTTGTGGTAAAAATATTTAATTTTTAGCTTCAGTATTTGAAAGGTGAATGGTCTGAATTAATTTCTTTAAGTATGGACAGATGTGATCTCCTTGTTGTCCAAGAGACTCTCAAAAGTCTTCTGTAGCACCAGTTTGAAAGTGTTGATTCTGCAGTGCTCAGCTTTCCTTTTCATCCAACTCTCACAACTTCCATTGCTACTGGAAAAACCATAGCTTTGAAGTTACAAACTTGTATCAGCAAGGTGCTGTTTCAGCTTTTTAGTATGCTGTCCAGATTTGCCATAACTTTTCTTCCAAGGAGCAAGTGTCTTTAAATTTCATGGCTGTAGTCACCATCTGCAGTGATTTTTGAGTCCAAGAATATAAAATCTGACACTGCTTCCATTTCTTCTCCCTCTATTTGCCAGGAAATGATAGGGCCAGTTGCCAAGATCTTAGTGTTTTCTTTTCCTTTTTTACAGCCAGCTTTTATACTCTCCCCTTTTACTCTCATCAAGAGGCTTCTTAATTTTTCTTCACTTTCTGCCATCAGATTGGCATTATCTGCATATCTGAAATTGTTGGTATTTCTCTTGGCAACCTTAATTCCAGTTTTTGATTCACCCAGCCTGGCATTTCCATGATATGCTCTGCATATAAGCTAAATAAATATGGTAATAATATATATGCAGCCTTGTCATACTATGGTAATAGCCTACTTGTTCTCTTTCCCTCAAGTCTCTTCCCATTCCACTCTATCTTCCACTCAGCTTTCAAATTGATTCCTTTGATTATGTTACTCCCTTCCCATTCAATTAATTAATTAATTAATTCCAGTGACTCCCTATTGCCTCTAGAATAAAATATAAAATATTCTGTTAAGCATTCAAAGCCTTTCACAATCTCACTTCTTCCTGGCTTTCTTATCATCTAACTCCTTATACCACCTGCTTACTCTGTGACATTAGGCTCTTTGCTATTCTGGATACATCACCTGACTCCAGCATTTTCACTTACTTAGGTAGACTTTTTTGCTGTGAGCTCTGACTGCTACAAACATGCCTAGAATATTCTCTCTTCTAATCTATTTCTTGGTTCATCTGAGTTCTGTCAAATCCCACCTAAAATCCTCTCTTCTCCAAAAAGTCTTTTCTGATTTTTCTTCCTCCCTTATAAGTATATGAAGAGTTTGGTGCCTCAACAGAGTGGGAAAAGGATTTGGGATTTATAAAAACTGCTAGAACCTCCACTCAAATAAATACTTTTCAGATGAGCTGTTTGGTGGAAAAAAAATAAGGATAAGAAAATAAATAGTGACATAAATGTAAAAGTTTAAATCGTATTGAAAAGGATATTAGGGTGTTGCTTTTCAATTTGAATAAAATTCAAGTGTATGTGGAGGGAATGGGGGTGGTGTTGGACTGGGATGTTTAGCAGAGTGTGCAAATATGGAGGGTGGGGATGTGAGGGTGTTACTGTATATATATTGAAAATCCAGCCGTTGGAAGCTGATTAAATTAGACCTTTTTGAGGACTATATAATGGTTGAAACTATGAAGACTTAATGAGTTTTTACCCAATTAAGTGAGGGGTGAGTGAGTATTAGGAAACCGATTTTATCTATTGAAAATAGTGGCTGAAGAGTAGAGAAAATAGGAGAAGAAGTTTCAGATTTGAAAATAAAAAGGGATTAAAAAGAGCTAGTTCTACCAGTGAGATCCTCTGACAGAAAACTCCTGATTGGCCAGACTGAGGAGTACCTCATTTAATGAAAGCTTGATTGCCACCTATTGCCCTTCGGTGCCACCTACAGTTTGAAAGAAGTGAAGCATCTCAGAAATTCTTGATCTCTGCTGCCACCTCAGGTGTGAGAGGGAACAGCAGAGGGAAAAGACAAGCCATTTGGGTAATCTTTTTGCTATGAGCTCTGACTGCTACAAAACAACAAAAACAACAACAACAACAACAACAACAACAAGTTGAACTAACATCTTGGTGAAGGAAGAATCGGCTGGACTTGTTTATATCATTTTCTGGCTTAAAAGGCATTATTAGTTAAACTAAGACCATAATGATTTTTTGGTGCCCAGGTGATGGTGATTGCTAGTGTAAAGAACTTGTTCATGCTATATCAGTTTGAAAGAAGAGAAAAGATTTTGCTCAGCTGAAAATCTGTAGGAAAAAAGTAGGGGAAAAGGCAACAGAGAAACAAATTTATATGATGGAGACTTTTCTGATGAGAACAATGTTACCTATGCAGCTTTCCTGAGTATTAAGCAATGTCAGCCACATGGGTTTTCTTCATTCTTGTATTTCCTTGCTGTATTTCTGTGGGATCTTATACTCCCTAACCAATACATAGTGCATGAGTGGGGAAAGTTTGCCTTACATTTGCATGAGGATTATGATGTATATATGATTCCTGCATTTTCTTTATCATATGAGTATTTGTTATTATTTCCTTTTCCCTTTTTGCTAAGGGAATGGTTATGTTTAAGAGTAAAATGTTTAATTATCAAGAGTGGTGGGTTTGTTTAAATAAAAGCACGTTAGCAAGGGCATAAGAACTAAAGTGATGTGTAGAGGAAGTGTATCTTTCTCCCCTCTTTCTCCTTTCCCAAAATTATATACATAATAGGATTTTTATCTAGGATCCTAAGAAAGTTTAAGTGTAACCAAATGGTTATAACCTGGAGACCAAAACATGCCAAGGTGTGAGGATGAGCTGGGGAGGGTAAGCCAGACCAAAAAGTGAGTAGACATCTACATATTTAGTCTGTGTGAGAGGTATGAGGTACTGGGCCACCCCATGTATTCGTTGTATGTTTTCTCCATTAAATTATAAGCTCCTTGAGAATCAAGGTTTTATTTTCTATTTCCTACTATTTCTGTATTACCTAATATGAGTGTGCCCTCACCACAGTTGGTGGTAATTGAATTGATTCATTCTACAAAATATTTTCTTGTTGTATGAGTATACAGTCAACTGACTTCTTTAATGCATAATAAGTCAGATCCCATACAGTGGTTATTGATAGCATCATAAGTTTAAGAATAACTATTTTAATGAGTGGCTTTAATTCAATCAGAACTCAAAAGATTTTCCACCTAAGTCCAGATAAGTATTAAAATCTTCTTCATCTATAACCCATTCTTGTAAATCAAATTATTTCTACTATGCTTCATAAATATATTCTTGCACAGTGGATATAATTGTTGATTAGAAATACTAAAATATAGAGGAGAGGACATCTGTTTTCTACTTGTACTTTGGGCAGATTTCTTACATAAAAATGAAAGATTTATTCTCTCATAATGAAAAAAATTAAATGCAGAGTTAAAAAATGGTATCAAGACATGGACAAGAGAAAAACGCACAGAAGTAAATTGTTTTGCTTAAGTTGGCAACAAGGCGGTGGCAGACTTAGATTTCTGACTTCTGAGACATCTACTTCCTCTCTCTTGCAGATTGCCCCATCCCCTCCATTATATCCAATCAACTACCAAGACGTGTTGATGTACAATCAATCCTCATGGGAGTAGACAAGAAAATTAAAAAAAATCATGAGCCTATGGGAAGTAAGGGGTTAGGTTTTCACCATCACCAAAAACTATAACCTTTTGCTACAGATTGCTGTATTTCTGCATATAATTTTTAATAAAAATATTAATTCTGATAAAATGAACTTTCCAAACAAAGTAACCATGTAGTAACTCATAACATGAAGGGGGAAAGGCAATGCAGCAGGGAATCAGGAGGGTAGGGGGCTGAGATTTCAAAAGAACCCTGAGGTAAAAAAGGGAAAGGGGCAACCTGCCATCTCTAATTTTCTTTCAGCTCAGTGGTTAAAGCATTCCAGATGAAAAGCACATGCCTCAGGGTGAGTGCCCAGCCTGGTCTGACAGAACTCTAGCCTGGGGCAGCTTGGTCTGGACTAGAGTCAGCTGGCTAGCTCTGGATCTCAGCAGAAAGCACCAAATCAGGAGGCAGGGTGATGGCCATCTCATTTACTCACAAACTTAGCCTCTTTTCAATTTTTTCAATCCCCTCATTGAATATAAGAGAGGTTCTTTTTGCACTTTCTGGAAGAGTTTCTTGAATTCTTTCCTACTTTTTTTGCAGATATAACGAATCAGTGATTCGTTAACACCAAACTCAAAGCTGAAAGCAGCTGCACACATTCCAGTACTAAGCGTACGTAACACCTTTATTTTCTCAGTGAGTCTAATGACAACTTTGCACACTTGGGCTTAAGAGCCCAAAGGACTCACACTATGCTTTGGGAGCAAGGTTGCAACCCAAAGCTTGAGATTTAAAGGCAAACAGTGAAAATATGCAATAAATGCTCAAAAAGCTCTTTACAGTGGTAGGGAGAATAAGACCAGTCAAGCCCCTAGTAAGTTACTAGCTGCTCCACAAATTTGCCAGCACAGAGACTAATTTTTTTCTCTACTGAACATAGCTGTGAATGTGCTGGGTTGCCAACCTGAAAGTGAAAATGACACATACAAGCTTGAAGTCGGGAAAATTTAATGTGAGTATGTTCAGGAATTGACTATTCCTTTTAATTTTTTTAATTTTAATAACAAATTTTCACATAACTTTTCTGAAGTTATAGGATCCATATTGTCTCCTTCCCTTCTCTCCTATCTCCTGGAGCTGACAAGCAATGGATTAAATATTTCTATAAAGTGTCCCAAAATTCTAAGTGCAGGTTAAAAATATGAAAGCTCAAAATGTTATGACATTAAAAGCTTTAAATGCATACAGAATTTTGGGACATACTAGATCTTGCAAATAGACTCTTTAGTTCGAGCCCTCAACACTGTCTGATTATATCTCTAACTTCAGTCTCTTCTTTTTCCAATTTGTCATTCACACAGCTGCCAAATTTTAGAAGACCTGCTCTAAATATTTCAAGGGGTTCCTCTCATCTATAGAATAAATATAAACTATTAAGCCCATTTCCCAAGACACCACCTTTCCAGCTTTATTTCATTCTGTTCTACTTCATAATTGTCAATATTTTAGGCAAACTGGACTACTAACTTTTCTTCTCTGTTATTTTACCTGCTTCTAATCCCTCCTCACCCTAATCCCCAGTTTTACACATCCTGCTTTCCATGAAAAAGAAAAAAAAAAAAGAAAAAATTTTGACATTGAGAGGCAAAGAGGAAAGAGGAATAAATGTAGTGATAAGTCAAGACCCCTAGGTTTTGATTTCCATCTCAAAAAATAAGCTGTGTCCATGGGCAAATCATCATGTGTTTATTAAGTTCTTACTGTATTCTAAGCACTATGCTAAGCATTATTAAAAAGCAAAATGAGTACCTTCCTTCAAGAATTTTGCATTCTGAACTTTAACAAAAAGGGATGTCTACCTCCATAGAAGGAACAAACTGAGTTGGAATGCAAATGGAAACATGCCATTCTTTCTTTTATTTTCTCCATGAATTTTTCTCTAGTGAAAGCAATATGTGTCTTGTTTTATAACATGAGGAATATGGAAATAAATATTATATATATATGCATATATATATGTATGTATATAAACCCACCCACCCACAACCTATATCATATTACCTCCCCTCTTTGTAAGGGTGAAGGGGTGGTTGGGTGGGAAAGAGGGAACATGTATTGTAACATGTTAGAAAATGAATATTTTGGGGGGCAGCTGGGTAGCTCAGTGGATTGAGAGCCAGGCCTAGAGACAGAATGTCCTAGGTTCAAATCTGGCCTCAGATACTTCCTAGCTGTGTGACCCTGGGCAAGTCACTTGACCCCCATTTCCTACCTTTACCACTCTTCTACCTTGGAGCCAATACACAGTATTGACTCCAAGATGGAAGGCAAGGGTTTAAAAAAAAAGAAAATGAATATTTTTTAAAATTACAAAAAAGAAATTTTCATTCTAAAAGAAACAACACAAATAAACACAT
>NW_025364667.1:0-1635 GCF_016433145.1 Gracilinanus agilis | reverse complement strand
TTTTTTTTTTTTTTTTTTAATACCATTGCCTTCTGCCTTAGAATCAATGCTAAATATCTTCTAAGGACTAAGAGCAATAAAGATTGGGCAGTTGGGATTAAGTGACTTGCCCAGGGTCACATAGCTAGGAATCATTTTAAAACCAAATTTGGACTCAGGACTTTCTGTCTTCAGGTCTGAGTCTCTTTCCACTGAGCCACCTTGCTGCCTGAAACCTACTTTTCATGAGCGTTTTTGCTAGATGTGGACACCACACTCAAAGACTTGCATTTTGAAGAATCTTCTTTTTCTGCTCTTTTTTAAATCATGAAAACCTTTTTTATTTCTCCAGACTAATGACATCTTTCCTGTTTTCCATTATTATTTTCAAGTCACTGGCCAGCTGTTCAATCATACCTTCAAGCTAAAGTGTTGTACCTTGGTTTTGATAGTACATATGGTACCTTGAACTCACTAAACATGGTATCTGTTACCTTTTGCCATCTTTTCTCTAGTTTCAGCTTTCAATTTTTCACCACCACTTTGGGTGAAGGTCCTATTATTCTTCCAAGTCCAGAAATTCTAGAATCAGATTTGTATAGGACCCATGAAGGCATGTAACTCAATTCCTCCTCTTGGTTGACAAAAGATAGACCAAACAAAAGTTGCATAATTCTATCCTCTCACCATCCATTGCCTCTCTGTCTTTCTGATATGACTACAAAAGTCTTAGGTACTTTGTAATCTTGAATCACTCATCCTCACCTCTCTGCTTTTGCTTCCATTTTCTATGTATATTTTCTCAAAATCTGATATTGTTGACAAAGTCCCTTTGCATCCACATTGTTTTCTTAAGCTACCTCATTTCATCATTGCCAAGTCATATAAAGGGCAATTAACAAACAGTAATTTGATATTTAAATGTAATGTTTTTCTGAATGTATAGTTAAAGGTTCAGTTGGCAACATTTGAAATTTAGAGATTTATTTTTGTTCATGAGAAATATGGTAGAATCTAAGTCAACTATAATATGTTTGAGGAATACAGTCCCTTGTTTCTCTGAATTACTTTGTGAATGGAGGGTTAGGTTATTTGTGTAGTGCCAAGTGTATCTATATATAAAACATTTTTGTTTCTTATTTACTTGTGGTCTTTATTTCAAGACTAAGTACTTTTAAAGGATTGTATTTCATTTATATTAAAATATATTTTAAAGCCGTTCCCTTCTGTCCTTGAATCAATACTATGTATTTGTCCCAAGGCAGAAGAGTGGTAAGGACTAGGCAATGTGGATTAAGTGACTTGTCCAGAGTCATACTGCAGGGAAGTGTTTGAATCCAGGTTTGAACCCAGAAAATCCCATCTCTATGCCTGGCTATATCCATGAGCTCTACCTAGCTGCACCCTCAATTACTTATTAATATTTTAATGAGTAATTACTAAGTCAATTATATATAAATCAAAAAATTGATTAAATAATTAATAAGGCAATGTTTTATCTGGAACAAATATTCAGATCATCAGTTGCAGTGTCAAGATGCTTTAGAGAAGACCAGAAAAGCATATGTGCATATATATATATGCTTTTCAGGATACTTTTCAGGTCTCTCTTTCTCTCTCTCTCTCTCTCTCTCTCTCTCTCTCTCTCTCTCTCTC
>NW_025364666.1:0-3001 GCF_016433145.1 Gracilinanus agilis | reverse complement strand
ACTGACTTTCTGAACATTCTAAGATGTTTAAATGACTTTCTGTGACCGTCAGAAATTACAGAAGCAAAAAGTTTCTGTTAGCCACCTTGCATTACACATCATAAAGTACACAATTTAATATTTTATTTAGCAATTTTAATGTCATAAGCTTGCTAATTCTATGCCACAATGTCTAGGTTTCTCTTTCTCTATATATACTTAATGATTTTCCAGTGATTGAAGAATTGCAGCAATCCAATAACTTCCAAGTAGCAGAACTGATGATTTGAGAATGTGTAGAAAGTTATCCTTTTTTTAAGGTTTGTGATCCTGGCACCTAGGTGACATGATTGTAATTCAGATGTGAGACAACAATTTTAACTTGAAAAAATAGGTGCTAGGCCAAAGACTTTTGGGAAAAGTAGGTCTGCTCTTCTTCCAATACTGATCATTTTTTCCTTTTGAATCCAGGGAAGGAACTAACTTATTTTATGTTTCATTCAATGAACAAAAATACTTAGCTTATCAATTCAAATAGTAGGTAAACATTTGTTTAATGCATTGTTGATACTAACAAAATAGTCTCTATCACTAGCTCATGAAAGCTGTCACAAAAAAGGAAAGGAGGGAATGGAAAGAACAGTGGTAGAGGATTAAGGAAGAAAAGACTACAACTCAAAAATAGCCTTGAGGGATTCTGGGGAGATAGTGGTTTAGACAGAGGAAATCTTAAAACCTCCTTACCCTTCCACACCAAGATAGAAAACAATGTGCTTCGAGAAGAAAGAGGACCAAATCTAAAACCAAGAAAGAGCAGAGGGATCCTACTACTGCTGGACAGCTAAAGATGTACAACCAGAAAAAAAGGCTTGAATTCTTGAACTTTCAAGTCTGACGGTACAGAAGGGGAATCCCAGGACCCCTCCCCCACACTCTGTGTGGAGTCTCCAGGAGCCCCTGAAATCTCTGGGTGAGTGGAAGCACCACGCTGGAGAGAGGGCCTTGCTGTTGCTGGACTTGGGGAGTTAAACACAGGCACCAGGGAGGTGACTGGAGGAGAAAGCTAGAGAAACACAGCAAAAATGCTCAGAAGATGGCGGCTTAGATGGAACAAAACCTCAGACCACCTGGCTTTATCAAACTGAGATAGAAAACAAAGGGCTTAAAGAGGAAAGAAAACCAGGTAAAACAGCAGGACAGAGCAGGGGGATCCTACTGCTGGACAGCTCAGTGAAAAAAGTCAATCTTGTCTCCCTACTTCTTTTTTCCCCCTCAGGTTTTAGCCTCAGGGCAAATTAACCAATACAGACTAATCCAATCAATAGAGTCATAATCTCATCAATTGGGCAAGAAGTCTTCAGAGGGCAGGGAAACTCCAATACCCATTCCCTCATACACTACAGAGAAAGTAACTACGAAACTCCATTGCCAGCTGGGGAAGATCTTTCATAAAAAGCTCATTAAATCTATCTGCTTAAAATAGGAGAACAGAAAAGGAAAAAAATATGAGTAAACAGCAGAAAAGGAGAAAATAAATGACAATTGACAGCTTCTTTCAAGGAAGTGAAAAGAGAGCAAATGAAATAGAAGAGGAAGCAGTTCCAGTGACTTGGGCACAGGCTTTGGAAGATCTCAAAATTCAATTAACTCAAGAACTTCAGGAACTCAAAAAGCAATCTAGAGAGGCTGAAGACAATTTGAAAAAGGAAATACATGAACTAAAACAAGGAAATAAAGTCTTACAATCCAGAATTTGCCAGCTTGAAAATGAAGCAAAGAAGCCAAAAGACATGTACAAAAAAATTCAGACCAGAAGGAGAAGATGACCAAAAATCCAGGGATGAAATTCAATCCTTAAAAAATAGAATTCAACAGCAAGAAGTAAATGACTTCACAAGGCAGCAACAATATATAAAACAAATTTAAAAACGAAATTTTTGAGGAGATTATGAAACACCTCATTGATTCGATGAAAGATCTGGAGAACAGAGCTAGAAGAGACAATTTAAGAATTATTTTTTACCAGAACATCATGTCAAAAGAAAAAGTTTGGACACCATCCTACAATAAATAACCCAAGAAAACTGCCCTGACATTCTCAAACAAGAGGGAAAAGTGAAAATTAAAAGAATCCACAGATCACCTCCTACATTTAATCCACAACTGACAACTTCCAGGAATATTATAGATAAATTCAAAAACTACCAGACCAAGGAAAAAATATTACAAGCTGCTAAGAAGAAGTCATTCAGATACCAGGGAACCTCAGTTAAGATAACACAGGATCTGGCTCATCTGCATTGAAGGACTGGAAGGCATGGAGCATAATATTCCTGAACGCAAGAGAACTGGGTCTACAACAAAGAATCAACTATCCAGCAAAACTGACTATATTCTTGCAGGGGATAGTATGGTCATTCAGTAAAATTGAGGACTTCCAAGCATTCATAAAGAAAAACCCAGAATTAAACAGAGAGTTTGCTTCCCAAACACAGAACTCAAGAGAATCACCATAAGGTAATTAAGAGAGTGGAGGGGGAAAATCTTTTCTTTAAGGGACTCAATAAGTTCAATTAATTTGTATCCCTAGAAGAAAAGAAGATATCGGCAAATATTAAAAATTGTTATTATCAACAGGGTAACTAGAAGAAGTCTACATATAGGAAACAATGACAAACTATATAGTATTAAATTTCAAGTTATATAATATACATATATATGTATGTATAAACTTACAAAACTAGAGGGAAAAAAGAGGGTAATATTATGAAAATTGGGGAAACAAACAAAATGGAGTAAATTTATATTCCATAAAGAAGCATATGGGGAGAACAAGGAAGAATAACACCACAGTGGAAGGGTAAAGAAGTGGGAGAGAGGAAATATTTAATACTAAAGTGTTGAAATCAACTTAAAGAAGGAAGAACAATCAGATCCACTGGGGCAGAGAATTGATTCACACCCTATACAGAAGTAGAATGGTAACAAAAGAAAGGGTGGGGGAGGGAAGCAACACTAGGGA
>NW_025364665.1:0-6691 GCF_016433145.1 Gracilinanus agilis | reverse complement strand
TCTTTCCTTTCCCAGAGATCTGACAAGTATACTATTCTGTGTTCACTTAACTTATTTATAGTTTCCCTCTTTATATTCAAGTCATTCACCCATTCTGAATTTATCTTGGTGTAGGGTGTGAGATGTTGATCTAGACCTAATCTCTCCCATATTGTTTTCCAAATTTCCCAGCAGTTTTTGTCAAATAGTGGATTCATGTCCCAAAAGTTGGGCTCTTTGGGTTTATCATACACTGTCTTGCTGATGTCATTTATCCCCAGTCTATTCCATTGATCCTCCTCTCTATCTCTTAGCCAGTACCATATTGTTTTGATGACTGCTGCTTTATAGTATAGTTTAATATCTGGTACTGCTAGATTTTGGTAGGATGTCTCATCATTGTCATTTTCTTCAATGAAATTTTTGATTGTTTCTATGATTCCTTCTTTGACAAATTGGTTTTGAAGAATCATATTATTTAATTTCCAATTAGTTTTTGATTTTCCTGTCCAAGTGCCCTCACTAATTATTATTTTTATTGCATAATGATCTGTGAAGGTTACATTTATTATTTCTGCTCTTTTGCATTTGTTTGCTATGATTCTATGCCCTATAACATGGTCAATCTTTGTGAATGTGCCATGTGCAGCTGAGAAGAAGGTGTATTCCTTTTTGTCCCTATTTATTTTTCTCCACATATCAATTAGATCTAATTTTTCTAGGACTTCATTCACCTCTCTTACCTCTTTCTTATTTATTTTTCAGTTTGATTTATCTAGATCTGACAGATCAGTCTTTTGACTTTGTTTTATTTGTTCTTGTATCTTGAGAGATCATTAGCTTCTACTTGCTCAATTCTAGCCTTTAGGGATTGATTTTCGGCTATAATCTTTAGGTTTTCGGCCATAATCTTCTGGTTTTTGGCCATAATCTTTTGGTATTCCTTTTCAATCTGGTCATCTCTGGTGTTCAATTGCAAGATTCTACCTTTTAAACAGTTATTTTCTTGCCAGATCTCTTCCATTTTCCTCAAAATCTCAGTTTTGAACTCTTCCATAGCTTGTGAAGAGTTTTCCTTATTTGAGGAGGGTCCGGATGCTTGTTTGTTCTCCTCCTCTGTTTGCTCGGTTGTCTGGATTTTCTCTGTGTAAAAGCTGTAGAGTGTTAAAGACTTCTTTTTCTTGTTGTTATTCTTTCTCTTCTGAACTTCCTGAGACTGAGAAGCCATCATTCGCCCAGCAGCTTCTCAGGTTTATCCTCGCGCTCAGTGTCTGTCTGCGATCTATTGGCTCCTGAGGTCTGAGTTCTGGTTTTTTCCAAGGTCAAGCCCCCTGGTGGACCCCCTTACTTGATCCTCTGCTGGAGGTTTCTTTACAAGTCTCAGGGTGCTGCTTCCACAGTTGTATACCCGTCCACACTGGTTCCCCACTTAGGCTTTAGTTCCTGGCTGTGTCTGCCTCCACCCACGACTCCGCAGTGCCTGCGCTCTGCTCAGCCTGCGCTCTGTGCCCAGCGTCCTGCTCCCGCGCTCAGATTTCACCTGTGTTTTTTGGCTTAATGGGGTCCTAAGTCTTGCTGCTCTCAGGAACTGGCCCCGGAGCTGCCAATGACTCGACGGGTGCCCCAAACTTGCTCTATTTCTTTTTAGCTGGCTTCGGAGCTATAGATGAGTTGGAGGGGGTGGGGGTTGGGTGGTTGCTCAGCCCGAGATTTCGTGAGGGCTGTTTCACCCCTTTATAGCCTGGAAATGCCTCGATTCCACGTACTTTCCACGCTGTGCCCTGTTGTGGGGGTTCCTCCCTTCGTCTGGACTTGTTTTTATGTCCCCTTGAGGAGTTTTGTGTGTTTCGGTCAGGAGAGGTTGAGAGCTGCTTCTTACTCTGCCGCCATCTTAACCCGGAACTATTTCATTTTTTAAGTTTGAGCAAGATTATTTTGTTGGTATAGTCTGTGTGCAGATCCTGAAGTTACCCTACTGCACCCAATCATAGAACCTACCACAGTAGAGGTGTGTGTGTATGTGTGTGTGTGTGTGTGTGTGTGTGTGTGTTTGTGTGTGTGTGTGGAGGGGCCAGCCAGCACTCCTCTCTGTGCAGTTTTTTTTAAGGCAATGGGGGTCAAGTGACTTGCCCAGGGTCACACAGATGGGAAGTGTCTGAGGCCAGATTTGAACCTAAGGCCTCTTGTCTCTAGGCCTGGCTCTCAATCCACTGAGCTACCTGGCTGCCCCCTACTCTGTGTGCAATTTTGCTTCCCTTTCCCCCTTTTCCCCAGAAAATCAACTCTCTCTCTGCCTACCTTTCAAGTTGCATTCATTGGGAGAACCCCCTCACGCCTTTTTGCTTTTTGTTTTTGTATCCTGTCCTTTTGAGATGGTTTTCAAAGACTGGTTTAGAAGGCTTGACTGAGAAGTTTAGTCTATTGTTGCTACTAAGCTTCCATCTTGGTCTCACCCTCTACCTCCAAGTTTGAGCCAAATCCTCATCCTCCATCTCACCCACTCCTTGAGATGGCAAGCAATCTGATATAGATTTTTGTCTAATAATGTAATTTTTTCCATGTTAGTCATTTTGTGAAAGAGATTTAAAAAAAATAAAATGAATAAAATGAAATATAGCATGTCTCAATCTTTATTCAGACACCATCACTTATTTCTTTTGAGGGTCAGAATAATTTTCTTCATGAACTCTTAAAAATTTTCTTAGATTATTGTATTTCTAAGAGTACCTAAGTTATTTATGAATATTCATCATATAGTATTGTTATTATGTACCATGTTCTTCTGGTTATCAGTTCACTTAGCAGTAGTTTATGTAAGTCTTTCCAGCTTTATCTGAAATTATCCTTTTCATCATTTAATAAGGCACAATAGTATTACATTAAAATCATATACCACCACAATTTATTCAGTCATTTCACAATTGATAGACATGTCATTTCTTTTTCTTTGCCATCACAAATAGAACTGCTATAAGTACTTTTGTATAAACAGTTTCCTTACCTTTTAAAAATCCTTTTGAGATACAAATCTAATAGTAGTATTGCTAAACCAAAGATATGAAAAGTTTTAAATCCCTTTGGGTGCAGTTGAAAATTATTTTGTAGAAAGTTTTGATAAATTCACAATTCCTCCAATAGTGAATATGTCCAAATTTCCCACATATCCTCCATAATTTTTTATTTTCTTTTTTGTCATAATAATTCATCTTAATGGTATGAGATGGTACATCAGAGTAGCATAAATTTGAATTTACCTAATAAAGAAGAATAGAGAACTTTTTCATATGACTTTATACAATCTTGATTTCTTTATCTGAAAACTGCCTGTTCATAGCCTATTGTCATGAATCTTTTGGGAAATAATTTGTATTCTTATAAATTGGTTCAGTTCTCTATGTATTTTATGAATAAGGCCTTTTTCAGACATACCGGCTGAAATTTTCCATAGTTTTCTCTTTTTCTTCTAATCTTGGTTGCATTTGTTTTGTTTTGTTTTGTTGTATTTTAAATTTTTAGTTTTTAGAAAAATTTTCCATGGTTCCATCATTCATGGATACTTTCCCCTCCACCCTCAATCTCCCCTCATTTGTTTTGTTTTTGTAAAACCATTTTAATTTAATATTATCAAAGTTATCCATTTTGCATTCTATAATGCTTTCTCTCTCATTTAATAATAACTCTTTCCATTGTCCATAAATTTGACAGTTGAACTATTTTATGCTACTCTAATTTCTTTTGTTGTGTGCAGATGCAAAGCATGGAATCCCTGCAAAGGTACAGGGAGAGCCTCACCCAGAATTCCAGGGGACCCCCCTGGAGAACTTTGGGTGAGGGGCAATTAAGAAGGGTTGAAGACAGTTAATTTGTGGGATTGGATGTGAGCAGATACTCTGCTTGTTTCTCCTGACTTGGGGTTTCTCCTGAGAAATCATTGTAGTTTAAGCCAGGGGTTTTTACTCATAGGGTTAGCCTATTTGTCATTACTATTCCTCATTAATATAATTATATAATTACTTAGTGATTAGAGAGTAAAATATTTATCAATAGCAAGAGAGCCAATTTTAGTTAAATGCTTCCTCTCCTCCAGTGAGGAGGGGGAAGGGTCATCAATTTAACAGCTTAGGATCACCTTTCCTTTATTCAATATACTTTCATTAACTTCCCTAATTTTCCTTGTTAATTCCTAATATAATTTTTTACCTTCAAATCTGTGCCTGATAATTATTTGGAAGATACTTAAAATTGAGTCTGAAATTCTAGATTGAATCCTGTTGACTGCCAGTTTAAGATCTCCTCTGTCCTCAACAGTTAGATAAATAATTTCTATATATCTCCTCTAACTGACCTGAGAGGAATATAAATTTAAGAAAGAAACATTATTGGGGTTTCAGCCATAACAGAAACTCACCAGAAGAATCTTATTCCTGTCTTCATTACCAACTGAAGCAGAAGCAGTTAGAGGGGGAGGGGTTTGAGAATCAGGAGTGTTTTACCCCCTCCTTTCCTCACTGTAACCTGTCAATCTAGGGCTCTTGACTTAAAGCAATATTTGGCCCTGAAAACATTTATCTGCTTCTCCAAACTATCTGTTATTATCATCATAACATTTTATGGGAGCATCCTTTAAATATTAATTATGTAACCATTTTGACGTTATCTTTGTATACTTTTATGGGTAAATAAATACACACAGGGGTTTCTATGGGGGAAAAGGGATGAAGGATGAAGAGGGATAACTGCCTTAAAAAAATATAAATGGGATGTTACAGTTTGAGTGAAGGGCAGTTAGGATCCAACTAATTCTCAGACTACATCAGGCAGGAATACCTTCTTACTATGGGAAAGAAATAACAGGAAGTTAAAAATCCACTATTTAATAATCAATTTAAAGGGTAAGAGATGTAGGGAGAGATCACCCTAAAACTAGGTATCTAAGGTCAAAACTCAGGGAGATGGGTCAAGATCTACTCTACACTAGCACAAGCTGTCAACTTGGCTGACTGGAAGGGAAAATGGATGCCTCACAACTGGGTCGATCTCTGTTCCAGTGATGATCACGGATTTCTGGAAAAAATGGTCCACAGCAAAATAAATCCACAAGGGCAAAGACAAGGAGCTTGAATAAGCCTGGGTTGTCTACCACCCAAGTCTAATCCTCCTGCTCAACTTGAATTTCCTACAGACAGGTGTTTATTTTGGGTGAAAAATCCTCTCTCCTGGGCTCTCCCCTACAAGCAGTTAACCAGCATTAAACTGCTCTCAGCCATAACAGAGTCCCTCAGGAATCAATTCCTTCCTTGTCACAATTCCATCATTGGAAACTTTAGGTCTTATTTGATGGCCTGGGTGCTAATTTCACTAAATATCTAAACTATTAATTTTCCTCATAATACTACATTGTGAGACGTTAGTCTATAGCAGTCTTTATCATAATCCTCCACCCCATTTTTCACAGCAGTTTATTTGTTAAATAGTGATTTCTGGTTTCAAAAATTTGGATTTTTTTCAAACTCTAAATAGCTATGGTCATATACTATCTATTCCACTGATCTACTGTAGGGGATAAAATTAATATGTTTTGATTAAATACGAGAGAATGTGTTTGCCAATATTATAACTCAAGTCAAAATGACTTTTTATTCAGTAGCTTTATTTACAAAATAGAGGGAAAGACTGAAAGTAGAGAAATGTGAAAGAGGGTAAAGTAAATAGTCTAGCTAATCACCCTAGATATTTGTTCCAGCCTGGATCAAACCAGGCAGGGCTCATTAACTCTCCACTGGAGGACCCTCAGTCATAGGGCTGTTTAGCCAGAAGACCTGGTGGTGAATAACCACACAGCCTACTCCAGAGACTAATCTCTCCAGAAACTAGGAAAGTAGTCAGTTTTTACTCATCCATGTTGTAGTCCTAAAGGGAAGATCCAAGAGCAGTCTTAGCAAATGCTAGAGTCCCAGGTCCATGCTGAAGAAGGTCCTCCAAAAGCCTCCAAAGCCTCGAAAGAGCTTGAAGACCTTGTGATAGGAAGTTTTGGCCACTTTTAAAAGCCCTTCTTTGGGTCACTTTCTGTTTCTTCCTCCACCTTAGGGGACCAATTGTAGTCTATAAACTAGCTCAGTCTGCCCAGGGGCAAGTCAGTTGCTTCTGAAGGTGAAAACTCCTATAGTAAGTAATTTATGGACTTCCTCTACTTTACGATTAAGAAGGGGTGTATTCCCTTTTGTTGATTAAATTTGAAAATAGGCAAGGGAGAGTTAATCCCATTTTGACACTACCTCTAAAAGGAGCACAAACAGGAGAGTAATGTACACAGAGATTTATACATTATGGCACAATCAAATATAATACACTTTTCTACTAGCAGCATTGCAATTATCCAGGACAATTCAGAGAAATTCATGAGAAAAAACTGTGGAACAGAAACACAGAATAAAAACACATGATCTATCTTGCAGTTCAATATGGATATGATTAGGGTTTTTATGCTAAAAGATCACTCTACATCATTCTATATTGCAAATATAAATAAAATGGAAATATACTTTGAACAATGATACATATATAACCCAGTGAAACTGCTTTTTGGTTCTGGTGGGGGGGGGCGTGAAGAGGGAATCATGAATCATATAACCATGGGAAAATATTCTAAAGAATAAAAAAGAATATATATATATATATATATATATATATATATATATATATATGTCAGCTT
>NW_025364664.1:0-1693 GCF_016433145.1 Gracilinanus agilis | reverse complement strand
AATATAACATAATATAACATAACATAATATAACATAATATAATGCAATGTGTAATTCATGGGTAGTTTCTGACCCTATCATTACCTGGAAATCAGTTCAAAAGCAGAGACTTCCTAGTCCTGTTCATTAAATGTCCACAACTCACCTTGTACTTATCTCCTCCTCTCCATTGGTGCTGCCACCACCCTAGTTCATGCTCATCACCTCTTGCCCAGATTCTTATTCTATGAGTCCACTACAATCCTCAGCTCTTTTTCAGATAAACTGCTATCTTGCCATGTCTCCGGTTTCCCATATGGTCCTTGTAGCTTATTTTCAGAGTATTAGGGAAATATTTTATATTTATCTCTAGTAAATTTCACCTTCTTTGATTATGAACAGTGCAGAAGTTTGTCAGGATCTCATTGGACTATATTTCTATGATTTGGTGGATTAGTTATTCTTCCCTACTTTGACATGTATGCCATTTATAATTGTATCCAAATAAATGATAAAAAGAATTTGAGGCATCACAGAATGAAGCATAGATGCCTGGGATCCTCCACTGTGGATCTCTTTCTAAGCTGGACCATTGAGTGCTACTTATTATCTCTAGGAGTCCACATTTCTGCATAATTTCTACAAGAATAAAATGAGAATTTATTTATTCTATACTTTGCATTAAAACTAAGGTGACCTATATCAACAGCAGGCTCCCAACCTGCCAGTTTAATAATCTTATCAGAAAAGGAAATGGAGTTAGTCTGACTTAACCTGCTTTTGATGGAGCCATGCTGGTCCTTGATCATTTCTACTTTCCTAGCTATTTACCTCTTTAATAATATATGGTAGAATTTGGCCAGGAATCCAAATCAAGCTCTCTAGTCTGCCATCTTCAATTATGATTCTTTTGAACAGAGAGACAACTTTTGTCCTCTACCAGTCCTAAGGTATTACTCTTGCTTTCCACGTTCTTTCAAATACCACTTCCAGCGGTTCAGCAATTACATTTGGCAGTTCTTAAGTATCCCTGGTGGAGGGTCATCTAAGCTTGATGACTTGAACTTATCAAAGTATCTAGGTACACTCATTACCTCCTTACTTATCTTGGGTATCGGCTCCCTATTAGCCATATTTGTTCCATCTTTTTTGGTCCAAAGGGCATATTCCTTCACAGAGAAAATGAAAGCAAAATAATTTCATCTTCTCTTTGTCATTTGTTATCATTGTACTATTCCCTCCAACTAATGGTTCTTTCCTTTCTTTGATATTTTTCTTTTCCCCAACAAAGACACAAATAAAAAGGGTGGGGGAAGGGGTCTTTTGTTAACTTCAGCTTTCTTTAGCAGCCATAGCTTATTCTGAGTTTCAGCATTCCTGATATATCCTTACTGAACCCTGTTATGTTTGTATATTTTTCCTGTTATCTATCTCTGCTTTCATTTTCTGTATGTCTTTTAAAAATCCAAGTTAGTGGGGAAGCTGGATAGCTCAGTGGATTGAGAGCCAGGAATAGAGATGGGAGGTCCTAGGTTCAAATCTGGTCTCAGACACTTCCCAGCTGTGTGACCCTGGGCAAGTCACTTAACCCCCATTGCCTAGCCCTTACCACTTTTCTGCCTTGGAGCCAATACATAGTATTGATTCTAAGGTGGAAGGTAAGAGTTAAAAAAATCCAAGTTAGCCAAAGTGTATCCTCTTCATTTCTTTAGAA
>NW_025364663.1:0-3374 GCF_016433145.1 Gracilinanus agilis | reverse complement strand
CTCTTCTCTTCTCTTCTCTTCTCTTCTCTTCTCTTCTCTTCTCTTTTCTTCACTTTTCATAAGCCCTTACCTTCTTAAAATCAATACTAAATATTAGTTCCAAGACAGAAGAGTGGAACGGGCAAGACAAAGGGAATTAATTCATTTTTCCAAGGTCATATAGCTAGACAGTGTCTGAGGCCAAATTTGAACCCAGGAATTCCTATCTCTAGTTGTGGCTCTCTGTCCACTGAACCATCTAGGAATTCCACATGTTGTCTCTTCAAAGCATTGCTTTACTGAATTTGATGTATAGTAGAAATTTTTATTCTGTTTTATGCATTTCAATAATTTATTATTTGTATTTTTTTATCTTACCTCAAGACTTAGATGAATTTTGATCAAGTCTGTTTAGGTCAATATCTTATGCAGTTTTTTTTCCTTTATACATTACAGTAACTATTTCATTTAATAGCAACTCAATGCACTGGAAACCTTCTTTTGGTTCTTAAATTTTTTTCTGGTTAGCAGTATGACAGTGTATTCTTCACTTCAAAATTTGACTTATCTACTGTTTTCTATAAATAAAACAAAATAATTGATATATTTACTTTTATTATGAAAAAAAACTTGAATATACATGTCAGTCAATAAGGAAAAAAATCAAGCTCCTGTTTTATGCCAGTGTTATACTAAACACTATGAACATAAAAAAGAAAAGAAAAGTAAGTCTCTGTCCTCAAGGATCTTGCATAGTCCTGGGTAAAATAATGTGCAAAGATATAAGTATCTATAAGACATTCAAACTTAATAAAGAAAAAGATATGACCTGTGATTTCAGTGCAGAAGTAACCTCCAAATGAGTAAATTATTTCTTTCCAAAAATGGTAATAATTTCTCTGCCACTTTAATCTTAGATATTTGTATTAAGTCATGTAAAGTTACATAAAATGTCCTAGTCATGCAAAGAATATTTGTCAGAGGCAAGATTTGAATTCCAGACCCCCACGATTAAAATCCAGTTTTCTCTTCACTAAATCATGCTTTCTTACCAGAGAGCACTAGTATGTGAGAGGATTAGAAATGGCTTCATGTAAGAGGAAAAGAGTATGAAAGCATTGCTTCTTGGAGTACATGAAAATAAAGTTTCCAGGCCATAAGTTCCTGGTGTGAGTATATAATGCAATACCATATCCTTTATGTGAGCATAAACACTATTTTTTCAGGATTTTGTATTAAATAATTTAATCTTAAAGTGTTAAAAAAAGAAAAAATAATTAAATTATATAGATTGTTTTGATTAAGGTGGTAAAAAGATGGAGTTAACTATCCAGGTAGTATAAGAAGTGGGATTTAGACCCAGTTCTTCGAATTGTATACCTTATCCTTCCACTGTACTACATTGTCATACAAATAACTGAGCTGCCTAATTAATGTTGTTTTCAAATGAAAACATGTATATACAAGTAACTTCAGAACCAAAAATTGTAAAGAATGATTACTGTGAACACAGGAGATTAAAACAATTAACAAATGTATGAACAAGGTTCTTGTTTACACTTGTATTTTATAGACTATTTTGGTAAATGAAGTTAGTCCTTGGTTTGATTATTAGCATCATTACATTAAAAAAATTTGACTAAGTTTGGATGAAATGAAATATCTCTAAAATTGGTACACATAAAATTCAGTCACTTTTCATTAATGAACAGTGTCAAATGACGGCAATAAAAATAGGAAATTTTAGATTTTATAACAATTAGAATTGAAAATTAAAATGTAGGGCAGCATATTAATTAATTTCCTCATTCTTCACTAAAGGCATTAAATTAAACTGCTTTTTAGCCATGATTCATGTAAAAACCATGGACTTAGACGATTAGTGCTGTAAGAATTACTTAAGTGATATCATATTCTCTGCTACCATCACCCCCCATGCTTAATAGATGCTCTACTTTAGTGTACAATCATATGTCCAATGATCTGAGCATATCTCCTTTCTACACATATTCAGAGAAAAGTATATTTCATTGACTTTATGTGGCAACTGATATGAGCTAAGTCAATAATCTGGTGGCAGCAAAGTGATAGCGTGAGAATTTTCATATAGGTATTCAAATGTTCTCAAAGCTTATGCTAATGATAACCATTTTTATAAATATATTATCTTAATAAAATTCTCTTTTCATTTTTAAAATATTCATGGTGAATGCAATTCAACTATACACAGCCACATTTTTAAACACTTATATGTTATTTCTAGATTTACTTTTCTAATTGAACTGAAATATGGACAAAAATGTTTTATTTAACATTATTTCTCTTTAAAGATCAGGTGTAGTATTAATCTTTCTAGAATTCAAATTCAATAATGAAATTGTTTATTTTTAATTCATTTGTCTCTTTTGCTTTTCCATGAAGCAGATTTTTATTTCTCATAGTGAATAATAAAATTAAATGTTATAAAACATTTTATTCTTTTCAGCATTTCCTACATTTCCATTTGATGGAATGCAAGCTGCTGATAAAATGTCCCCAGCTATGTCACGATGTGTTATAAAAGATCCTTTGACTGATGAGCCTCACCAATGTAGGGCTAACCAGTGAATTGCAGTATTATCAGGAGCAAGAGAGAAATACTCATTTGTCTTACAGAACAGAAGATAACAGAAAATGGATTTTGATGACACGACTAATTAGTCTTAAGCTTCCAATGGAATTTTACACAGACTTAGGCTCAGCCAACTGCTACTGAAGAATGACAACCCTGGCAAAGTCCATTTTCCTCCTTGGTTTGATGTTAATTTGACAGGTTGCTGTCTTTCAAAATGATATTGACTTTCCATGAAAAAAAAAGGGAAGCAAAACTTGGACAGGTTGATTCTGGTATTGTTCCTTTTCTTTATGCAACAGTATCTTGCAGGGTGGGATGAAAATGTTTCTAGTTTTGACTAGTCACTTGGATGATAATAGTAAAAATTCTATGTAATGCAAGGAATTGTTTTAACATTTATTAATAATCATTTTTAACATGGTTACATGATTCATGCTCCTACTTTCCCCTTCACCCCCCGCACTCCCCACACCCATGGCCGACGCACGTTTCCACTGGTTTTGTCATGTGTCCTTGATCAAGACCTATTTCCAAATTGTTGGTGGTTGCATTGGTGTGGTAATTTCTAGTCCACATCCCCAATCATATCCATCCCGACCCATACGTTCAAGCAGTTGATTTTCTTATATGTTTCCTCTCCTGCAGTCCTTCCTCTGAATGTGGGCAGCATCTTTACCATAAATCCCTCAGAGCTCTCCTGGGTCATTGCATTGTTGCTGGTACAGAGGTCCATTACATTCAATTTTACCACAGTATATCAGTCTCTGTGTACAATGTTCTT
>NW_025364662.1:0-2960 GCF_016433145.1 Gracilinanus agilis | reverse complement strand
TAGCCTGGCCCCGGGCGGCCGAGAAGCCCCCCTCACCCACCTGGGCGGCTCCGTGCCAGCTCCTGAAGGGGTGCCGGGGAGGAGAGGCCGAGGCCCGAGAATGGGCTCACTTCCTGGCTCTGCGGAGTGGCCCAGGCGGACTCTGGAACTTCCTGCTGGGGCCTGGGGCAGAGCCCTCCCACTTGGCACTCCGGGCTGGCGTGGGGCGGCCGGGCTCTGGCCAGCAGAGGGCACTCTAAGACCAGGCAGCCCCCGCGCGGGGAGCCCGACCCCCTCCCTCTCCCCCGCTCCCATCTCAGG
Organism: Gracilinanus agilis; assembly: GCF_016433145.1. Lineage (NCBI taxonomy): Eukaryota > Metazoa > Chordata > Mammalia > Didelphimorphia > Didelphidae > Gracilinanus > Gracilinanus agilis. The sequence continues at coordinate 2,660 of NW_025364662.1, read as the reverse complement.
GCTCCCAGAGTCGGCCTCGGGGTCCGGTCCAGGCCCTGGATAAGGGCTGGAGGTTCAAAGCAAGGCCGCGGCCCCCTCTGCCCCCAGGACCCTCCCCGGCCAATGGGGGGACCATTTATCCCCTCCCCAAAGGGCCGAGGCCAGCCTCACCGGCTGTGGGGGTAGGGAGAGGGGCTCCCCGGGGAGGCGCCCCGGCTGGGGGCGCCCAGGCTCTCCATGGAGGCGGGCGGCCTTCTGAGCCCGGGCTTCCAGCTCTCGGGGACCCTTGCTATGTGCCCCCGCCCCGGCCTGCGGGATCCGGGTTGGGTGGTTGTTGTTTGTGATGGGGGAGGGGAGGGGCCTGGAGCCCTGCTGCTTCCATCCCTCGGAGCCCAGGCCCAGAGAGGCCGGAGAGGGGCCCGGCACTGCTCCTACCCAGTCAGCAGTGGCCCAGAATGCTGGGCCTAAGGTGGGGCAGTGGGAGCGCCTGGGGCGAGGGAGATGAGCCGGGCTGCCACTCTGTGACTCCAGGCAAGGTGGCCAATGGGCAGGCGAGGACTGGCTGGGCTCCAAAGCCTCCATCTGTGCTCAGTGATCCTCCCGTTCTTCTCTGGAATTCCTGGGGGCCCCCTCCCCCCCTCCCCCCGTGGGTCCAGGGACAGCCCAGGGCTTGGCTTGGTACCTGCCCTGTTGTTGTTCTTCAGACACTTCTTGGTCTTGTATAACTCTTCATGACTCCACTGGGGGGGTTTTCTTAGCAGAGATACTGAAGGGTTTGCCATTTCCTTCTCCAGCTCATTTGACAGAAGAGGAAACTGAGGCAAGCAGGGTTAAGTGACTTGCCCAGGGCCACACAGCTAGGAAGGTCAGTTTTGAACTCAGGTCTTCCTGACCCCAGGCCCAGTATCTATCTACTGTGCCACCCAGCTGTCCCTCCTACAGGGCAGGGACTTACTAAAAGTTTATTGACTGGCTAACTGCTACAGGGGGACCCTAGTCTTGGAATGTAGGCTCTGTGGCCCACAGGGTCTTGTAAGAAGCACAGCTTTACTTAGACCTGGAAAAGACCTCAAAGATCGTGTAGGCCAGCCTCCAAGTTCTAAAGGGGGGAAACCCTCTCCTGGCTCCCTTCCTCAGGACCCTCTGCCTTGTCGATGTCTTTCTTAAACTCTTGTGCCCAGAACTGAACACAAGACCCCAGGAGGGTCCAGCAGAAGACACGATACAACCAGCCAGCACTCCCTGGGCCCTGGGCTTCCTCCACGCTTTCCTGCTTTGCTCTCCTGGGGCTGACTCGAACTCTCCCTGATGTCCTCTAAAACCTTGGACAGCCTTCTCCCTGGTTCCCTCCAGCCTTCCTACGACAGACATCCTTAGTGGAGGCTAAAATTGCCTTCGGAGGGCCCAGGCCTGAGCACAGCACTCTCCCTGGCTCCAGAATCATTCACGTCTCCCTACCAGCTCGTCCTGGGTCCCAAAGGGCCACAAGAACATGCATGAATTCAATAGCATTTATTAGACTTCTCTAATGTGGGACACCTTTTGCTAGGTGCTGGGCATGCAGAGACCCCAAAGAAACACCCCCAAGAAGCCACCGAGCTGTCACCCAACTGCCCAACTGCTCACTTCCCCAGAGTGCACAGAGACAAGGTGTTGTCAAGCCTTTCCACCTCTCTGGAAGATGCCCCCTTCTCGCCTCTGAGCCTGCCCCACCCTGATGCAGACCCTCCTCCCTCACACCTGGACTAGTGCAATAGCTGGTTTTGCCAGGCTCCGGGCTCTCCCCACTCCAGACATCCTCCATTCTGCTGCTAAAGAGATTTTTCTTTTTTAAAACATTTTTGTTTTAATGTTTTCCCATGGTTCCATGATTCATGATTTCCCCTCCCCCCCCCCCAAGCTGACAAGCAGTTCCACTGGCTTACACATGCGTCCTTGTTCAAAACCCATTTCCATGTTATTCGTATTTGCAGTAAAAAGCGACCCTTTAGCATCAAAACCCCAATCACATCCCCATCGCACTACGTGGTTGATCGTATATTCTTCTAATGCCTCTCTGCTTCCACAATTCTTTCTCCCAAGTTCCTTACAGGGATCTTTCCAAAGCCGGGCTCTGCCCATGTTGCTCCCTTCCTCAGGAACCTTCAGTGGCTCCTTGTAACCTCAAGGAGCAAATACAAAATGCTTTTGTTGGCATTCAGACCCCTTCACAGAATGGCCCCTTTTTTGCCTTTAAGTCTCTTCACTCCTTGATGCAGATTCTGAGATCCAGGGACCCAACAAGCCCCTCTGGGTCTCTCAGCTTGGGGTCTTTTCCATGGCTCTCCTCATGCCTGGAATGGTGTCCTGCCTTCATTCAAGGATCCACATAGATCTCCCCCTTTCCTCTATCCCCTGCTCGCCTTTGTGGCTTCCCAATCAACACAGTGCTTCCCACTCCCAAATGGGCTCATATGCTTCTTTCCAAAGCTTTGAGGCTTAACAGACATTTGTGCATTGTTGTTGGAATGGTAGCCCTTCCATCCATCAGCCTATGAGCATAGAAAGGGCAGAGACTGTGGTTTTCTCTTTTCCTTCTTTCTTTCCTTCCCTCCTTCCTCCCTCCCTTCTTCCTTCCTTCCTCTTTCTTTCTTTCTTCTTCCCTCCTTACCTTCCTTCCTTCCTTCCCTCCTTCCTTCCTT
>NW_025364661.1:0-2455 GCF_016433145.1 Gracilinanus agilis | reverse complement strand
GCAATGGGGGTCAAGTGACTTGCCCAGGGTCACACAGCTGGGAAGTGGCTGAGGCCGGGTTTGAACCTAGGACCTCCTGTCTCTAGGCCTGACTCTCACTCCACTGAGCTACCCAGCTGCTCCTTTGCATTTTAATATATATTATATGTTTCCCAGTATCTTAGAATAGCCTCCTAATAATTGTATTCTTAAAAATTCATGTTGAAACATTTAGGCAGGGATACTAAGAGTTCTAACAGGAAATCAATTCCTCTTTTTCAATATTTTTGTAAAATTTCCTTTCATATTAATATATATATATATATATATATATACCAGATCTTTTCTTCACTAAAATTTTAGAAATCTCTGAGATATGCATTCCTTAGACCACCTCTATGAAGACAGAAAATTAATAAGAAAATGAGCTAATTAGATAAGGACAGATGAAAATTGGTGAGTGTGTGTGTATGTGTGTGTGTATGTGTGTGTGTATGTGTGTGTATATGTGTGTGTGTGTTTGTGTGTGTGTGTGTGTGTGTGTTTTTAAAGTAACCAATTTTCCCTTAAGTCTTTTCTTTTAATCATTTTGGAAACGGTTTTAGTTTTCTTACTCAGATTTTTCCAGGCCTAAATTTTTTTAAAACACTTAACTTCTGTGTATTGGCTCCTTGGTGGAAGAGTGGTAAGAGTGGGCAATGGGGGTCAAGTGACTTGCCCAGGGTCACACAGCTGGGAAGTGGCTGAGGCCAGATTTGAACCTAGGACCTCCCGTCTCTAGGCCTGACTCTCAATCCACTGAGCTACCCAGTTACCCCCAGGCCTACATTTTTTTAAGCCTTATTTTCTTATTTGTGTATGTGTGGGCTCTATTCCCTAATGGTTATTGATAACATTGCTAGTGGATAGGAAGCTGACCTCAGAGTCAGAAAGACCTGGATTACATTTTAAGCCTGACACAAATGCAATAGTCTTCCCTCAATTCTCGCTCTCTGTTACATCTTTGAAGCCTTTGATATTGTTGATCATTCCTCCTCCACATTAAATCTCTTCTCCCTAGTTATTTTTTTTGAGGGGCTGTGGGGGGGGGAAGCATTTATTTCCTTTTTTGCCTCCTATCTATCTGACCATTCTTCTCAGTCTCTTTTGTTAAATCCTAGTGAAGATTACAACCTCTACCCACAAATGACTCAGAACATTTTCCTTCTTCTTTTCTCTTGCAATTCTTCTTCACCAGAGCATCTCCTTAGTTCCCATGGACTTAATTAACATGTTTGCTGAAGAATCTGAAACCTGCCTATCTTTTTTAAAAACATTTATTAATATTTATTTTTTAGAAAAGTTAACATGGTTACATGATTCATGCTCTTACTTTCCCCTTCACCCCCCAAGCTCCTCCCCCTCCCCATAGCTGATGCACATTTCCACTGGTTTTAACATGTGTCATTGATAAAGACCTATTTCCAAATTGATAGTTGCATTCGTGTGGTAGTTTCTAGTCTACATCCCCAATCATGTCTGCCTCAACCCATGTGTTCAAGCAGTTGTGACACCTGCCTATCTTACACCAACTTCTCTTCTGACTCCCAGCCTTCAAGTTCCTTTCAGACATCTAGAGGTCCAGTAGATATTTTAAATCTAAAATGGTCACAACTGACATCATTATCTTCTTCCCAAAACAGTCCCCCTCCTACTTTTCCTGCAACTATAGGCATCACAGGTTGCACAGTGGATAGAGCACTGGGCCTGGAGTCAGAAAGACTCATCTTCATGAATTCAATTCTGGTCTCAGAAACTTTATAGATGTGTGACCCTGGACAAGTCATTTAATCTTATTTGTCTCAGTTCTTCATCTAGAAAATGAACTAGAGGAGGAAATGGCCACCATTTCAGGTTCTTTTCCCAGTCAACCCTAAATAGGGTCAAGAATTTTCAGACAGAATGGAAAATTAACAAACAACAACAATATCAATGAAATTGCTAAGTTTGTAAAAAAATGCTCTTTTATGATCTATCCACTATATTCATAGATTAAGATCCAGGAGAGATATTAGGTGGTTTGGGTCCAATCATCTTACTTTATATGTGAGGAAATTCAGCCACAGAGATGTTAATTAATTTTCCAAAGATAATATATCTAGTAAGCATATGAAGTAGGTTTTAAACTCTGGTTTTCCTTACTCCAAGGTTGATCAGCTCCTCTCAGCTGATTGTGACTCACCATGTTCTTCTCAAGAATGTAAGTAGCATTTTCATCTTTTTATTTTTTACATTAAAAAAATCCAATTAAGTTCCTCTCTCCCATCCCTTCCCAAATTAGAGAAAGCATCATTTGACAAAAAGATATATGCATGGGGCAGCTGGGTAGCTCAGTGGAGTGAGAGTCAGGCCTAGAGATAGGAGGTCCTAGGTTCAAATCCGGCCTCAGACACTTCCCAGCTGTGTGACCCTGGGCAAGTCACTTGACCCCCATTGC
>NW_025364660.1:0-1350 GCF_016433145.1 Gracilinanus agilis | reverse complement strand
GGCCGTGGTTAGGGCGGGGTTTTCACCTTCTTTCTTCAGCTCTTCTTTCTTCCCTGGAATCCTTCCCGCCCGCCTCTGCAGACCCTCCAGAGCTTGGCCACGCCCACATTTATTTTCTGCCAAGTAGAGAGGAGGAGAAGAGAATATCTCTCCCGCCCGCAGCCAGCCTTAGGACCAAAAAGAGCTTGGAACTCGGGATACCTGAGGCCCCGGGACCCTTTTCTTTCACCCCGAAACCCCAGAAACCTGAGCGACCCAAGTGGAGGTGGGCGAGCAAAAACAGCGCCCGCCCTCTGAGCCACAGGGGCGGGGCGGGGCGGGGTCTGGGCAGATCCATGGTGGGTGTGCAGTAAGGAAGGGGAGGCTGGGGGGGCGGAGAGGAGGCGGGGCTCACGCTGAAGGCTGTGAAGGGAGGAGCCGGAGGAGGCGAGATGGAGAGGGTCAGCACTAAGGGGCAGGGCGGGGCTTCTGGGATGCAGGAAGTGATGGTGGCTCAGAGTCCCTCCTCCTCCTCCACTTCCGGCCGTAGGACTTCCTCGTTTTAGCACCTCAGTCATCGGTAATTATGAAATGTTGGTGGGGAACAACAGGAAAGCGGGGCCCGACTGGGGAAGGGCCAGGTGTGGAGGGGCCTGGCTCCTGCTAGAGGAGAGGGAGGGCGGGAGGCAGAGAACATCACTTCAGTCCCCACAGGTTGGATCCCGGAGCTGCTTGGGGCGTGGACTGGGGCTGGGGCTGACCTCTTAATTCCCCTTTTTACGACTCCCGTTGCGGCAGACCACCTCTGGCCTGTGTCTCCTTGAGCCCGATTTCTGGATCCCCCAAAGCCATGAGCCCCTCCCCCCTGGTCCTGGGACTCTGGAGCTGGGCGGGGCTGGCTGGGTCCACAAAGAACGTGGGGCTGGAACGGAAACGGGCAGCGCAGCGTTGCGAATTTTCTGCGGTATACAATGTATCCCTGTGGCTGCTCTGGTCTCTGAGGGGGGTCGGCTGTGGCCTTCTGCTTCCTCTTCCGGATCTTTTTTACGTGCTAAAACGTCCTCCCCGATGGGGTGTCCAGAGGGCCAGTACTGGCTGCAGCTTTACCAGGCCCTGTAAGGACCCAGCAGTCCTGCCTCCCAGCCTCTGGGCCCCCCAAACTCCTGCTCCCGCGCCCCTTGTCTATTCTGGTGTAGGGTTAAAAGTAGGACTTGACAAAGATAGCAGAGCAGTTTAACAATTTTCTGTTTTAATTGAGCAAAAATAGTAAAGATGGAAAGATAGATTTAACTAACAGTGCTACCTAAAACTTCTTATATCAACGTATAAACTGCCTAAAAACTGTCCTTTGAGAGAGGCTCACTAATAGCT
>NW_025364659.1:0-1772 GCF_016433145.1 Gracilinanus agilis | reverse complement strand
GATAATTATAACTCTGAATGTGAATGGGATGAACTTGCCCATAAAATAGAAGCAAATAGCAGAGTGGATTAGAAACCAAAATCCTACCATATGTTGTCTACAAGAAACACATATGAGGTGGGTGGAAATACATAGGTTTAAGGTAAAGAGCTTGAGCAAAACCTTTTGGGCTTCAAATGAGAAAAAGAAGGCAGGAGTGGCTATTATGATTTCTGACAAAGTCATAGTCAAAATAAATATGGCTAAAAAAGACAGGGAAGATAATTACATCCTGATAAAAGACAGTATAGACAATTAGGAAATAACAGTGCTCAATAAATATGCACCAAATGGCATAGCATCCAAATTCCTAAAGGAGAAACTGGCAGAGCTCAAGAAGGAAATAGATAGTAAAATCAAAATATTAGGAGATCTAAATATACCTCTTTCAAAATAAATAAGAAAGAAATAAGAGAGGTGAATGAAATCCTAGAAAAATTAGATTTAATAGATATGTGGAGAAAAATAAATAGGGACAAAAAGGAATACACCTTCTTTTCAGCTGCACATGGTAAATTCACAAAGATTGACCATGTAATAGGGCATAGAAACATTGCAAACAAATGCAAAAGAGCAGAAATAATAAATGTAACCTTCTCAGATCATAATGCAATAAAAATAATAATTAGTAAGGGCACCTGGACAGGCAAATCAAAAACTAATTGGTAATGAAATAATATGATTCTCCAAAACCAGTTAGTCAAAGAAGAAATCATAGAAACAATCAACAATTTCATTGAAGAGAATGATAATGATGAGACATCCTACCAAACTCTGTGGGATGCAGCTAAGGCAGTACTCAGGGGAAAATTTATATCCTTGAGTGCATATATTAACAAATTAGGAAGGGCAGAGAATAATGAATTAGGCATGCAACATAAAAAAATTGTAAGTGAGCAAATTAAAAATCCCTAGATGAAAACTAAATTAGAAATCCTAAAAATCAAGGGGAAAAGTAATAAAATTGAAAGTAAAAGAACTATTGAATTAATAAATAAGACTAGAAGCTAGTATTTTGAAAAAACAGATAAAATAGACAAAGTACTGGTCAATTTAAAAAAAAAAGAAAGAAGAAAACCAAATTGACAGTATCAAAGATGAAAAGGGAGACCTCACCTATAATGAAGAGAAAATTAAGGCAATCATTAAAAACTATTTTACCCAATTATATGGCAATAAATATAACAATTTAGGGGATATGGATGAGTATTTACAAAAATATAAATTGCCTAGATTAACAGCAGAAGAAATTGAATACCTAAATAATCCCATATCAGAAATAGAAATTGAACAAGCCATCAAAGAACTCCCTAAGAAAAAATCACCAGGGCCTGATGGGTTCACAAGTGAATTCTATCAAACATTCAAAGAACAACTAATCCCGATACTATACGAATTATTTGATATATTAAGCAAAGAAGGAGTCCTACCAAATTCCTTTTAAGACACAAAGATAGTACTGATTCCAAAGCCAGGGAGATCAAAAACAGAGAAAGAAAACTACAGACCAATCTCCCTAATGAACATAGATGCAAAAATCCTAAATAGAATACTAGCAAAGAGACTCCAGCAAGTGATCAAGAGGATCATCCACCATGATCAGGTGGGATTTATATTAGGAATGCAAGTTTGGTTCAATATTAGGAAAACCATCCACATAATTGACCATAACAACAATCTAACAAACAAAAATCACATGATTATCTCAATAGATGCTGAAAAAGCCTTTGACA
>NW_025364658.1:0-6897 GCF_016433145.1 Gracilinanus agilis | reverse complement strand
AAAGAAGAAAGAAGGAGGAGGAGGAGGAGGAGAAGAAGGAGAAGGAGAAGGAGGATGAGGAGGAGGACGAGGAGGAGGACGAGGAGGAGGACGAGGAGGAGGAGGCATTATGTGTATTTACTATGCTAAGTACTTTATGGAAGGGAGAGAAGAAGATATTCTGTCTGTTGTATATGTTATCCCCTAAATTTCTAGAGGACTTTGCAGCTTTGGTATAACTCAGAGCACAGAAACCTGGAATCTTTTTTTTTTTTAACCTTTATGTTCCATCTCAGAATCAATATTGTGTATTGATTTTGAGACAAAAGAGCAATAAGGACAAGGAAATGGGGACTAAGTGACTTGTCCAGGGTCACATAGCTAGGAAGAGCCTGGGGCCAGGTTTGAGCCAGAGAGAGGTTTGATTTTTGAGGTATAAATATTCAAATTGGGGAATTTAACAATTCATTCTCATCATCAGTAGACTTCAGCACATAGAACTAATGCACAGTATTGTTTCTAAGATGGAAGGCAAGGATTTAAAAAAATAAGTGGCAAATCAGGATTCAAATCCTAGTGCTGAGCCTCCAAATCCATTGTTCTTTCCATTGTACTATATTTCTGATAAGATTGTCAGGCTTGGACAAGATGACTGAACTTACTGATCCCATGAATTAGTGGGTCCATTAATAAAAGTTAGAAGGGAGAAAAAGGCAGAAGAAATAGCCATTCAGTTCTAGAGGCTCCTCAGATCACAGATTTAGAACTAACAAGGACCCCAGAAGTCATCCTGTCCAGCCACCTCATTTTACAGAAGAGAAAACTGAGGCCAAGATGTTAAGCAATTTGCCACACAGTAAATGGAAGCAGGATTTGAACCCAGATTTAGGGAGCTTTTTTCCATTGTGTTGTGCTGGCTCCCCTGCAAGCCTCCTCCTCCTGGGAAGAAGCAATCCAGACTGGGGGCTCCCGCCACAGAATCCCCCAGATCAACACAGACCAACTCAGCTGACTACATGGCATTCCTCTACCTTCCACAAACTGCTGCTAGGCCAAATGTTTACATAAGAAATAGTAAATAATTAAATGTCACGAATAGCTTCATGAAATCCCGTTGGATTTCGTTTCATTTTTATTTAAAAAATTTTCAAAAAAAAGGAACACCTCCCTCCCACCCGCCTGCCTGCCCCCACTTTGAGTAAGACCTGGGGAGCCATTGGTATTTGAGCCAGAATCTCCAGGGACCCTTTTCTCCTCTAATGTAACATAAATACATACCAACAAGCCACAGATCAGGAGCAGATCCAGCCTGGTCCAAGGAATTCAGTCCCAAACTGCTCGTGACACTCAAGGCAGCGCCTTGTCTATACAATTAAAGTTCTTAGGAAAATGAATACACAGAGCCTGTCACTAGCACTGGGCAAATGAGGCGTTGGTCCAGAGCACCAACATCTGGAGGAATGTGGTTCCTTCCCCAACTCCAGGCTTATTTCTGTATCAGAGAACCCCATGGGGGAAAGAGCCAAACTCCAAATCACATAATCACAGTCGCCTCGACAAAACCTCAACATGCCCGACAAGTGGTCATTCAGCCTCTAATAATCTCTAAAAGAGGGGGCACCCATTACATCCTGGGGCAGCACTAATTGTTAGGAAGTTTTACACATTCATCCTAAATTGGCCTTTTTTTTTTTAATCTTTGCCTTCCATTTTATTTTTTTGTTTGTTTGTTTTTGTTTTTTAAACCCTTAACTTCTGTGTATTGGCTCATAGGTGGAAGAGTGGTAAGGGTGGGCAATGGGGGTCAAGTGACTTGCCCAGGGTCACACAGCTGGGAAGTGGCTGAGGTCAGATTTGAACCTAGGACCTCCCGCCTCTAGGCCTGACTCTCAATCCACTGAGTACCCAACTGCTCTTTGCCTTCCATTTTAGAACCAATGTTGTGTTTTGGTTCCAAAGCAGTAGAGAGGTAAGGTCTAGGAAATGGGAGTTAAGTGACTTACCCAAGGTCACACAGCTAGAAAGTGTCTGAGATCAGATTTGAACCCAGGATGTAGACTCTAAGTGATCACCCCAATGCAAATATTAATAATATGGAAATAGATCTTGATCAATGACACATGTAAAACCTACTGGAATTGCTTGTTGGCTACGGGAGGGGGGGTGGGAGAAGGGGAGGGAAAGAACATGAATCATGTAACCATGTAAAAATATTCTAAATTAATTAACTAAATAAAATTTTTCAGATCAAACAAACAAACAAAAAGATTTGAACCCAGAACCTCTAGTCTCTAGGCCTGGCTCTCAATCCACTGAACCACCTTTCTGCCCCTATTAAATTGGCCTCTTTGTACCTTTTACCCACTTTTCTTGATTATATTCATTTTCAAATGAAATAACACTCAGAAAGCAGTTAGCGCCTCCTGGTACATGGCAGGCAATTAATAAATAATTAATTAATGGGAATGAGATTGATCTATAGTTAATAAATGAATCCTCTCTTCCCTTCCCCTTTCTGAGGCTCAACAGATAACGTTGTAGCCCTCCCCTACAAGTCAGGACTTTGAATGCTTGAATTTAGCCATCCTATCATCCCTCAGTCTTCCCTTCTCCAGGATAAGCATTCCTAGTTCCCTGAACTGGTCTTCATACAACATGAACTCAGTTCCCTCCACCATCTTGGTTATCCTCCTCTCTATATGCTCTCCAGCTTGTCAGTACCCATCTTAAACTGTGATGCTCAGAGATGCTGCAGAAAAGTTCAGATAAGGCAAAATCCGGAGGGACAGTCAGTGACCTCCTCATTCCTGGAAGTTATGCCTCTCAATATGGGCAGCTGGGTGGTGCAATGGATAGAGTGTTTGTGAGTTCAAATCTGGTCTCAGACACTTTCTCAGACACTTTTGCTGGACCTGGAGTCAGAAAAACTCATCTTTGTGAGTTCAGATCTGGTCTCAGACACAACATGTATGACCTGGAGCAAGTCACTTAACCCTGTTTGCCTCAGTTCTTCATTTGTAAAATGAGCTAGAGAAGGAATTGGCAAGCCACTCCAGGATCTCTGCCAAAAAAAAAAAAAAAATCAAACATAGTCATGAACAGTTGGACACTGAAATAATTAACAACAAAAACAATTGAATACAGCCAGCACCTTCACGTGACTTTTTTGGTTGTCTCATCATCCTGCTGACTTAAATGAATCCTGCAGTCCACTACAACCCCAGATCTTTTTCAGACAGAACTCTGTAGCCCTGTCCACTTTTTCTTCAATTTAGGTAGTTGATTTTTTGTTCTTAATGTAAGATTTTTACATTGATCCCAATTGGATTTCATCCATTTAAATTGTGTCTAGTGCTCCAGCCTGTCAAGATCTTTTTGGATCCCACTCCTACCTTCCAGTATGCTAACGATCCACTCCCAGATTAACGTCATCCACAAGTTTGATAAGCATTCCCACATCTATGCCTTTATCCAAGTTATTAATAAAAATGTTAAATAGCTTAGGGCCAGCCCAAATCCCTGAGATACCCAACTAGAGACTTGCGCCATGTTGATATTGAATGTTTGTTCTTCTGAGTCTGGCTAGTCAATCAATTCTGAATTCATCTAGTCCACATCTCCCCATCTGTTCCATAAGAATAGTAAGAGACATTAAATCAATACCTTTGCTATAATCTAGGCCAATTATATCTACCATTTTCCCTTGATCTAAGAGTTTAGTGATTGTCAAAATAGGAAATAAGATTGGTTTGAGAGAGAGAGAGACGCCCTCCCCTACTGTCACTGCACCCACTCCTGGAAAAAATCACTCTTGCCTTTCGTGCCAACACCACACCCTGCTATCTCCTGGATTTGCTCCAGGCACTAGAATTCCTAGTTATGGTTCTGGGAACACAAATGGAGTCATAGATTTTTAGAACAAGGAAGAGATTCCTTTTTCAAAAAAGGAAACTGATAGTGCGAGACTATCGATCAATCAACAAATATTTATTAAGGTCCTATTATGTGTTTAGCACTGTGCTAGGCACTGAAGATAGAAAGGCAAAAATAAAACAATCCACACCCTCAAAGAGTTTATACTCTATCAGGGAAGTCAACATGTATATATATTAAACAAGTGCAAAATAAATATATGGCTGATTTAGTAGGGAAGCCTGAGCCTGAAGGATCAATGGAGAAAGCTTTAATGGACAACTAAGTTTTAAAGGAAATTGGGGATACTAATATTCAGAGTGGAAAAGTGTTTCAGGCGTAAGGCACAGCCTTGGCAAAAGCCCAGAGATAAAAGATGGCATTTTCTGAATGAGAAGCATTAAGAAGGCCAGTCTGTAGTACCATTGAATGCTTGAGAGAGACTGATGCATAGTAAAGCTGGAAAGGTAACTTTTGGAGCCTAGGTACAAAGGGCTTTAAATGTCAAGCAGAGGATTTTGGCTGTAATTCTAGAGGCAATGGGGAGTCAGTGAAGTTTATTGAGCAATGGAATGACCCTGTCAAGTCTGAACATTATTACTAGGACCGAAATGTCTTGACTTCAAATCCAAATCCTTGCTTCTTGAAGTTGCCTAACAGCTAAGATTTACAACATTTGTGAGTAAATAAGTAGATCTCTTCCCCTTTGCTCTAGGAATAACTCACAGGGTTGGGTTTTTTTTTTCTATGTAATTCCAAAGAAGGCATTATTGTGCTCAGAAGAGGTGAAAGGAAGAAGGAAGTTAAGATTCCTTTGCATTTTTCCCATAATCCAATAGAGGCTCAAAAAAGTCATAGACCCCACGGAGAATCAACAAAATTTCCTTCTGTGCTGATTCAGTGTTAAGTGTAAATCTGAGACGAGACAACATGAACTGAGCAATTAGTCAAGGATGGTGGTTCATCGCCACACTCTCTATCAAAATAGTTGTATGGAGAAAGGGAGAAAATGATTGATGTGGGAATCCTGAAAATACTTTTTCATCCAATAAAAGCACTTTGGTCCTCCTCACTTTCAAAATAATGCCTCCATTATCCCTACCACCAACCCACCAATAAGGGGCTCCAATATCCAATGATGACATGCAGAGGTTGTTCATGGAATGCAGCCCTGCCCTACTTTGGGCCTACTCTCCTATTAATCAACCCACTGCCTTTGGAAAGGAAGGGAGAAGGGTGTTCTGTTTCCCAGAATGGGAAGAGACAAGAAGCTTTAAAAACAAGAAGTCAGGGATTGGTTTTGAGTTCATTTCTTTAAAAATCACAGACTTTGAGCTAGTCTGTACTCAGAAGTCAGAATGTTATAGAGGAGAAAACTGAGGCATAGGAGAAGTAACAAAGAGGCAATTTGAATTTGCCATCAGAAAAATGTCCTCATAATCAGAGCTCTCCAGAAGCAGAATGGGCTGCCTTGGAAAGGAGTTCATTCCCTCTCACGGAAAGTCTCTCCAAGCTGACATGGGATGACCAATAGTAAGGAATGTTGTTGAGAGAATTCTTTTGGGATATGTTAGACTAGATGACTATTCAGGTCTCTTCCAATTCAGCAATGCAGTGATTCTATGAGATTTAGAAATTCCATATTTCCTTACTGAAAGAGAAAGCTTGATCCAGACACTTAAAATAACAGAATTTGGAAGGCTCAACTTATCTATAGCAAAACTGAAGAACCCTAAACAGAAAGAATCTCAAGAAGTCTGTTAGTGAATGTATTTGGAATACTAGAAAAGCCATCCAGTGGCTGAGCCTTACCTCTAATATTAGTTAGAGTTGTGAGCATAAGCAGATCCTTTAACCCCTTGAACCTCAGAACCTCATCTGTAAAACAAAGATAATAACACCTGTGCTACCATCAATGGAAGAAATAGCATTGTTTGGTGGAAAGAGTGCTAAAGTTGAAGTAAGGAAAATCCAGATCTGAATCCCCCTCTGATACAAATAGTGCAATCTGTGGGCAAGTCATTCAACCCCTCTGAGCTTCAGACAGCTCTCCAAATCTGCAGGAGATGAGAGGAGAACTTTTTTACTGAAAGGAAATCCCCCACACTAGACATGACCATATTATGGCCATCCCAAGAAGTAGTTGTGTACTCAAGATTTGGGAATTTTTTTAACTAATTAACATTTCCCATGCAAACAAAAACCAAAAACAACTAGAGAAAGGTGCTTGACTAGAGCCTGCCATGATCATCAGGTTGTTAAAGTGAAATTCAGTTCCTCAGAAGATGATTCATTCCCCACGAAAAGAATAACAGTCAGACCAGAGATTCCACTGCTAGGCATAAATTTCAAGGAGGACTTTGATAAAAGGAAATGTTTTATATACACTAAGACATTCAGGTCAAGATTCTGTGATAGCAAAGAACTGGAAAGAAAGCAGATATCCATCATCTGGGAAATAGCTAGACGAATAATGGGACAGACATGTAAAAGAATTATGACTGTGCTGTAAGAAACAACAAGTCTGATGAATACAGAGAGGCATGGAAGACTTACAGGAACTGATGCATAGTGAAGTAAGTAGAATCCAGAAAATGACATACATAATGACCACAACAATGAAATAGCAAGAACAACTATAAAACAATTAGAACTATATGTTAAGTAGGCAGCTAGGCAACTCAGTAGATGGAAAGCCAGTCCTGGAGACAGGAGGTCCTGGTTTCAAATTTGGTCTCAGACACTTCCTAGCTGTGTGACCAAGGGCAAGTCACTTAACTCCATTGCCTGCCCTTACCATTCTTCCACTTTGGAACCAATACACAGTATTGATTCCAAGCCAGATGGTAAGGGGAAAGAAAGAAAAGAAAGAAAGAAAGAAAGAAAGAAAGAAAGAAAGAAAGAAAGAAAGAAAGAAAGAAAGAAAGAAAGAAAGAAAGAAAGAAAGAAAGAAAGAAAGAAAGAAAGAAAGAAAGAAAGAAAGAAAGAAAGAAAGAAAGAAAGAAA
>NW_025364657.1:0-2687 GCF_016433145.1 Gracilinanus agilis | reverse complement strand
AGTCTATTGAGCATTTAAGCTAACTGACAGAGGCCAAGACCAACTACAGTTTATTGGAGCAACACCCAGGGTCAAGTCTGCGTGTGTTTTACTCAGAAACACACGAGGATATGGAGCCCAGAAAGCTCTGGAAGGCAATGATCAGACTGTGCCCTAGATTTGACTGCATATATAAGATGACCTGAAAAGTTGCATTTTCCTGTCTTAAGTAACCTCACTAATCTTTGAAGAATATAGCATTCAATGCTAATAATGGCAGAATTCCAAATAAGATAGGATAGAATCATACAAAGTTAAAGTCGTCTGGCCAGAGGTATGTAGAAACTAGTCTTAAAATGAAGTCCCAGCCCAGGAATTCAGGATGGAAAAGGAATTAAATAGAAAAAAAAGAAAATCTTTTATGACTTCAGGAATGTCCAAGACATAAAACCACAAGATAATAACTTTAAACCCAGTTTTGATTACAAGATTAGTTAGAAATTTTATAAGAAATACAGCAAGACTTTTTTTAAAAAAGAGTGAAAATATTTTAAATGATTGAAAATGATACATGAAAAAAATGAGAGCTCTGGAGGAAAGAGAATAAATAATTCAGCAAAGAGGTATGAAAACCTTACCCAAATAAGAGACTACTTAAAAATTAGGATAGACCAAATAAAAATTAATGACTCTAAAGCAACAAGATACATTAAAATAAAGTCAGAAGATTGAAAAAAGGAAGAAAAAGCAAGAAATCTCATTTCAAAAACAACCACCAAATTAGAAAATTGGAAAAAGAGATATAATTTAAGTCATTGGAAAAGGAGATATAATTTAAGTCATTACCTGAAAAAAGAGAACCTGATTGTCATATAACAAGAAATCATACAAATGCCCAGACATATAATGAGAAGTCAAAATCAAAATAGAAAGAAACTGCTATTCCTTTCCTGAAAGAAGCCCCGAAATGAAAACTCAGAGGAATATTAAAGTCAATATTCAAAACTTAATGTCAAAAATACAGAAATATGCCAGAAAGAATGACTTATAGAACCAAGGAATCACAGACAGGATCATTTGTGATTTAGCAGTTACCACTACAGGGAATGGAAAATAGGGAATAAGTCATCCCAAAAAAACAAAAAGTTCAGGCTTACGATCAAGAATAACTTATTTAAAATAAAAACCTCAACATAATATTAGAGTGAAATGAGCAGAACCAGGAGGAGGTTGTACACAGTAACAACAATAGTGTAGAATGATCAACTGTGAATGACTTTATTATAAACCATGCAAGGTCTGGGACAACTCCAAGGGACTCATAAGGAGAAAGGTTGTCCATTGCTATAGAAGGCACTGATGGAGTCTGAATGCAGGATTCAATGATTTTGCTTTATTTCCCTCATGGATTTTTTTTCTAATGTAAGTGATATGTGTCCTCTTTCACAATATGAAGAGTATGGAAATAAGTATTGAATGATAATGTAACTACAAACTATATCATATTACCTGCTGTCTTTGGGAGGAGGGAAAGGTGGGAGAGAACATGAATCAAAAATGTCAGAAAGGGGGTACTTAGGTGGCTCAGTAGATTGAGAGCCAAATCTAGAGATAGGAGGTCCCAGTTTCAAATCTGACCTCAAATACTTTCTAACTGTGAGACGTTAGGCAAGACACTTAACCTTCATTGCCTATCCTTTACAGCACTTCTGCTTTGGAACTAATACACAGAATTAATTCTAAGATGGAAAGTAAGGATTTTTTTTAGAAAGGAAAACATCAGAAAATGATTATTTAAAATTGTATTGCTGAAACCTGGAAAAATAAAAATTTAAAAAACAAAACAAAACAAAAACTCATTAAAATCTTACAGTGGAAAAATCAGATCTTTAAGGAAATGGAGTACTTCCAAGAATCCTACTGAAAAGACCATAGTTGGTAGAAACTTTGAAATATAAACACAGAAGTAAAGAGAAATGTACAAATGTAAAATAAACTATCATTTGGAAAGGACTTTATAAGGATGGATTAAGTATTTGTATTCTAATGCAAACTGCCAGGCACATAGAAGACATTTAATAAATGTTCATTGATTGATTGATTAGTAGAGGAGTGGCAGAAAATGATACAGGTGTTTCTTCAGAATGCTAACTGGAATGGTATAAGTGGGATTTGAGAGTTGTTTTAATTTGTGTTCCTTGAGCTGAGTGTGGTGGCAGGCAGCTATAATGCTTGCTACTAGGGATCCTGATGCTAGTGGATAACGACTTTAGAATTCTGAGCTGAAGTGGAGCTAGAGCTCATCTCTGGTGTTCACACTATGTCCATTGCTAATTTGGTGAACTGTGGAGAGTTGAGAGGGTGGGAAGTACCAGGCTACTTACGAGGGCAAATAGACTCAGTTCAGAAATATAAGTCTAATCTTTAATGTCAATCAGTATTCAGATTAGGTCCAAGAGTTGCTATTCCATTTCCTGCCCCAATGAGATAGGAAAACATAATTTAAAAAGTATTTATCTAATTATCATTAATAATAAATTAAATTACATTTACACATATTATGTAATATGCTATACATTTAACCAATAAAATGTTATTATTTAAATGTTTATCATTTGGTACACACAAATAAAATATTGAGTACCAATAAGAACAGATAACAATAAGAATTTCCCTTTTAATTATAACTTAATTAAATTAAATAAAAT
>NW_025364656.1:0-5282 GCF_016433145.1 Gracilinanus agilis | reverse complement strand
GTTGCTTTGTATTTAAATTTATATATAAATTAGAAATATATTTGTTCAAAAGCATACAATTAAATATGTCCTTTCTACTTCATTGATACTGTAGTAGGACAGGTCCTAATTTCATTTACAAGATATTATGTGCATTATCTTGATAGCCTTTAAAAATTTTTTTATTTGGATAAAATTTTAGTTCTAAGATTATCAAATTATAAATATACTTTACTTTTTCTTATTCTAGAGTTTGGAAATAAACATTTTTGAAAAACTGAGCTGCAAAGAGAGAGGAAAAAAAGAGGCAGTAGAGTAATGATTTATCTTACTGCTTCAAATGAGATGGTTAATTAAAAAAATATTTACTTTCTGTCTTAGAATTGACACTAAATATCAGTTCCAAGGCAGATGATTTGTAAGGTCCAGGCATTTTGAGTAAGTGACTTGCTAAGGGTCATAAAGCTATGAAGTATATGAAGTTAGAGTTGAAAACAGGACCCCATAGCCTCAGGTTTGGCTTTCTGTCCACTAAGACTCTTAAAATGCTGCTAGGGTATTCTTTTTGAAAGGCTGATTTTGGTAGCTATTTATGGGATTTGTTAGGCAAGATTGCAAACTGGGTAACCATCTCAGTAGTAACTAGGATAGCATGGCAAGTGTCTGTTATTTATGACTATTATAAAAAACAAAGCTACTGAATATAAATTGCTACTAATTTCCTAAATATCTTTTGAGTTGTATAATCTTGTGATCCAGAACTATTTCTTTTCCATTTTGATTTTGTAAAGGCTGCATTATTATGATTTCATTTAAAAATATTTTTAAACCCTTACCTGCTGTCTTGGAGTCAATACTGTGTTTTGGCTCCAAGGTAGAAGAGTGGTAAGGGCTAGGCAATGGGGGGTTAAGTGACTTGCCTAGCATCGCAACTAGGAAGTGTCTGAGACCAGATTTGAAACCAAGACCTCCCATCTTCTAGGCCTGGCTCAATCCACTGAGCCACCTAGCTTAACCCATTGCTGTGATTTTAAATGTGTGGATAGTATTTTTGCTTCTTCAAAATAATAACTTTTTCAGAAGTCTCTTGGTTCTTCAAAGTCATTTTCTTGACTTTGTTTGGGGTTGAGGTGTCAAGCATGTATAATTTCAATGGAAAACCACGAACTTTATATCTTTACATATCTGTTATTAAGTGTAGTATGAACTGATAGCTAGGTAGTTCAGTGGATAGAGTGTTAGGCTTGGAGTTGGACAGACCTGGGATCAAATCTGGCCTCAGACACTTTTAGCTGTATGATTTGGGACAAGTCACTTAACCTTGACAGTCTAGCCCTTCCTACTCTTCTGTCTTAGAATTGAGACAGAAGATAAGAGTTTTAAAAAAGTATGAACAATACATATAATAGTAGATTTTCTTGTATTTCCCTGATGTGATAATCTTCTAATTTTCTTACTTTAAAAATATCTCCATAATTATAGCTATAGCTTTGTTCTAAATTTGACATTTTAAGACAGTTATACTAGATATGCTGGTCATATGTTTAGTATATTATAAATGACATTTTAAGCCCTCAAAAGTACAATATGGCTTGTGTTAAGTATTCTATTATATGAAAAAGTTATACTTTTTATGAAAGATGGAGAGAAACAGTACCTGAAAATTTTTTAATCCAGTGATAATGAGATCTTTGAAATAAGAAAGAAAAAAAGGGATCAGTAACAAAGAACCAACCTGTTAACAAACATTTCTTTTGGGCAGATTTAGTTTTGCAAGTTTTATTTATTTACATGTTTTCCATACTTGTGAAATTTCTTAAAATTCTATGTTAATCATTTTTTCTTTTATTGACTACCATCCTTTTTTTGCTTTATGTTATCATGTATACACTGTCATAGGTGAGTTCTACTGGTTCATCAGTGCCTTGGCCACTAATGGGACCTCTTAAAAAAATTAGCAGGAAAAGGAGAAACAATACAGAAAAAGTTAGGAAGAAAAGTAACTTTCCTTTCCTATTGTCTTACTCAGTTACCCAAAATAATAGAGCAGGAAAGATTGTACTTGATTCAGATCAGTCCCCTGGATTTTTCTTATAACTCTTTCTGTGGTTTTGGGGAATGAATATTCACGTTAATACATAGTTTTCTATTTTTCTGAGTCTTGGTTTGTGAATAGTAATTGATAATAGCATCCTAGAATTGTTGAGGAGATCCTTAGAGGAAGTCCTCTAGTCCAGTATTTGAATTAGTATAGTAATTCCACTATAGAATCAGTGTATGGTTTGTCCATCTCATATGAGTACATTGTTCTTGGAGCAAAGAAGTCATTGGAGAGGTGGGTGTCTTACATTTGTAGGGTACTAATGAGAACACTTTTGGAGAGCTTTCCTTTTTATGCTGATCTGTCATTTCACTTAATTTTATTTTGCATACTACAGATTTTAACTAAAATCATTGACAGTTAAATTCAAGTGAAAATGTTCAATTTGAGTGTTAGCCACTATTTAGAAGCTAATAATGCAAGCCTTTTGTGGCTAATCTATATGCATTGGTTTTCTTCTTTTGCCTTTGAGTTGTTTTTCTATTTTTATCTGTAGTATATTTACCAAAAAGGATGCAGGAATGGTTAGTTAAGTGGTTCAGTGGATTGAAAGATAGGCCTGGATATGGGAGGTCCTGGGTTCAAATGTGGCATCAGACACTTCCTAGCTATATGACCCTGTGCAAGTCATTTAACCCCCCTGTTGCCTGACTTTTACTGCTCTTATGTCTTAGAATCAATACATATTATTGATTCTAAAAACAAAAACGAAAGGTTAAAAAATGAAGCAGGAGAACAAAAGAGGATATATTTAGACCGATCACTTTCCTAATGGCAGCTGTAGTAGAAAAGTTAATTGAAAAAAAGTTGGCTATTCTTGGAGCTATGGGGTGGTGAATGCTGTATTGATTTAGTTTGTCTATGTTATCTTGGTTTTGATTACCATAACTTAATAGTTCTCTTCATGTATGCCTTCTATATTGGATGATTTGGTTCATGTCTGCTATAAATTTTAATCAAAATAAGTCACTTTTTTTTTTTTAAAGCATGGCTTCTTGACCTTTCAGGTTTGTCTTACTCAAACTGACATGATCAAATGTAAACATGATTTTAAAGATTTATAGAAATTTATTTGGTTTAATATTCCTAACTTCTTAATTTTTTTTAGGAGGAAGATACCAACTAGAGATAAAAATACCAGAAACATATCCATTTAATCCCCCTAAGGTATTGTAAACATATTTTTGTGCATGACCTTTTATGATATTTCACATTTCTTGGCCCATTAAGTCAACATATATTTCAGCAGTTATGTTCCAGTTCCAAAGCTATTTACTACATACAAATTGTGAATGTGTAGAGGATTTTAGAAGCTGTTGGAAGGAGGATTAAAAACTTTCTACTTTCTGGAAGGCAACAGAAAGTGCTATTTAGTATGACTCAGATCCTTGACATGGAATTGACAATATACTCACAAGAACTGAGGGGTTCTAATTACCCTCAAAGATCATCACTTGATATAGATGGGTAGGTGATGTTTGAACTATGGATATATGGTTTTGATGTGAGCGGCTTCTTTCCTCTTGATGCTACCAATTTAATTGAAGCTTTTACTTCTCAGCTCTACAATTGCACTATTTCCTGCTTCTTGTTCTTTCCCTCTCCAGTTTCATTCTCTGTATTCACTACCAAATTAATCATCCTAAACCACTTGTCTGATGCTATCACTTTCTAATAGAGAACTTCAATTTTTCTTGATAATTTTGACTTTTCTCATTATATAATCTGACTTTTTAATCAGTCTTCTATAACTTGGCCCTAATCTCTCTTTTTCATTCTCTCTGATTGGAATTCTTCTTCTGCCTATTAAACTCATTACCATCCTTCAAGGCCTAGATCAAATTCTACCCCTTTCCTAACATTTTACTTGATTTCCTTGTCCATAGTCCACCTGTACCGTTCTCACTTCTCCTAGATTGGAAGTTACCATTTCTTCCTTTCAACTCCTTTATAGTACTTTGATACTCTTATGACTTTTACTTTCATTTACCTTATGTTTATATACAAATCTTATCTCAATATCTTGATACTAAGGTCTTTGAGGACAGGGGTTATGTCTTCACCTTTGTAACTTCTGGAAGGACTAGAATTATACCTTGCATATTTTATGCTGTGAATGAATTTCATTTCTCCTATTACAGTAAGTGAATGTACTCTGTAATAGTGGTTTCAGGCTTTCAGGTTGCCACTAGGAAGAATGGTGAGTGTATAATATTATCTTGCCTCCGTTTCCTGGGCAACATATAAGAATTATCTTGTGCTTATTAAATACTTTTAGAAAGATTCTGGGTATATAGTCAATGTCAAGAGTGGGAAATAACCTTAGGGATGGGGGTTGAAAATTTAGAAAGATGAATACCTTCAATATAAGGACTAGCTTCTTAAAAGGAAAAAGTAAAATTAATACTATCTTCTTGCTTGGGTTCCAATCTTATCTATTTTTTTGGGTAGTATAAAAATGTTGCATTTGATGCTTTTTTTTCTTTTCTTTTCACATCACTATTATTACCTCCACTTTCTGCCCCTCCAGAGCCCTTTCTTGTAACCAGTATAGTAGAGCAAAATAATTACTTTAATTTACTATGTCTAAAGGAGGGAAAAGGCATTTTATTAAGTGGCTACTATGTGCTAGGCATTGTGCTAAGTGCTTTATAAATATTACCTCATTTTAACTTTGAAAATGTATGTCTTGTTCTTTCTCTTTTTTTCAAATGATACTTCTTCAAACTTCTAAAATTGTCATGGTCGTTGTGTTAATTATGGTTCTTATCTCTTTCAAAGTTGCTTTCCCTTTTATTGTTGTAGTCCTTGTATATATTTTCCTGATTCTATTCACTTCACTGCATCAGTTCATACACATACAGGTCTTTCCAGGTTTCTCTGAAACTTGTCTCCATCATTTTCTGCATATGTTTTTCAGCCATTCTAACTGGGAAGCTATTTGTTATAACAAAAATTCATATGATATAAATATTTTTTTATATGTAGTCATTGTTTTTTTTTTAATTTAGGGTAAATGCATATTAGTAATATTGCTTGGTCAGAAATCTTGTGCAGTTTAGAAAATTTTGAGATCTAGTTCAAATTGATTTCTAAAATTGTTGATTCAGTTCACAGCTCAATACACAGCTCATTAGTGTTCATGTTCTCTCTCTCTCTCTCTCTCTCTCTCTCTCTCTCTCTCTCTCTCTCTCTTTCTCTC
>NW_025364655.1:0-4171 GCF_016433145.1 Gracilinanus agilis | reverse complement strand
ATGCTCAAAGGGCTATAAAAGAATGCCTGCCCTTTGACCCAGCCATACCATTGTTGGGTTTGTACCCCAAAGAGATCATAGATAAACAGACATGTACAAAAATATTTATAGCTGCGCTTTTTGTGGTGGCAAAAAACTGGAAAAGGAGGGTATGTCCTTCATTTGGGGAATGGCTGAACAAACTGTGGTATATGCGGGTGATGGAATACTATTGTGCTAAAAGGAATAATAAACTGGAGGAGTTCCAGGCGAACTGGAGAGACCTCCGGGATCTGATGCAGAGCGAAAGGAGCAGAGCCAAAAGAACATTGTACACAGAGACTGATATACTGTGGTAAAATTGAATGTAATGGGCTTCTGTACCAGCAACAATGCAATGACCCAGGACAATTCTGAGGGATTTATGGTAAAGAATGCTACCCACATTCAGAGGAAGGACTGCAGGAGAGGAAACATATAAGAAAAGCAACTGCATGAACGCATGGGTCGGGGCGGACATGATTGAGGGTGTGGACTCGAAACTACCACACCAATGCAACCACCAACAATTGGGAAATTGGTCTTGACCAAGGACACATGACAAAACCAGTGGAAAAGTGCGTCGGCCATGGGTGGGGGGAGTGCGGGGGGTGAAGGGGAAAATAGGAGCATGAAACATGTAATCATGTTAAAAATGATTATTAATAAATGTTAAAAAAAATAAAATAAAAAAATATATACAGTGTAAAGTGAAAGGAATGTACTAGAACCAGTTCTCTCCCACCTCTGACACTCTGTGTTCTAAAGTCCAATGTCTGTTTTAGCTCTGACATCCTGTGAGTCTATTATGTTTTTGTAAGATTTTATAACAGGGTTTGAAACAAGAATATTTGGTTAATTCTCACTTAATCAGAAAATTCAGGTAACTAAAGGTGCCTCTTTTCCCTGAACAGATTTAGTTGATTAAGTTTTTAATTTCTGAATCGGGAAGAATAATTCCTAATGGAAAAAAAAATAAATCCAGTTTTTGGAAAAAAAAAAAAAAAAAAGGAAACTGAAAAAAGGGGGAAATGGAAAACATCAGGACATACCTGGTACAGGGGCATCTTGTTCCTTAGAGATCAAATCAAGAAAATCTATAGATGGAAAGTGGAGCGTGAACTACAAAAACCAAATTCTGCCTCCTATAAAGGAAAGTTGTGGAGCAATTTAATATTTTACCCTCCAAGCCTATAATCAGAGGGGAGAGGAAGCTGAGGGAGGTGGGAAGGAGGTAAGTATCCAAGGCTGAGTTAACAGCAAGGTGATGAGATTTGATGTGATTAAGTTATCCTGGAAAAGGCATCCTTCTTGGGTGTAGTTGAAACCAAGCAAAGTTGTAGATGAAGAGTGGAAAGTGATGTGATATAACATAGAAAACCCAAAGTGATCTATTGATCCTCCCCTGCCCATGCTAGATGAAGGGATCAGGATGCTACATCAGTCAGTAAGTCAATAAACATTTATTAAGTGCCTACTAAATGTGCCAATAGGCACTGGGGACACAAATACAAAAAAGAAAGGCATTCTCTGCCCTCAAGGAGCTTATAATCTAATGAAGGAAGACAACACATAAAAAGAAGCTAAAAAGAAAGGGGAGTGGGAAGTTGATGTGGCAGCATAATAGAAAAGTCCAAAGGATACAGGTGGATAGGGAATAAATAAATGACTGGTCTGGGCACCCTCTTTAAATGGAGGTTTTGAAAGGAACTCTCTATCCCAGGGGGACTCTAGGGACAGAAGATACTGATGACATATGAGTTCCAGGGATGATGTGATCTTCCTGGATAAAGATTCAACAAAATTGAATGTCATGGGGACCAAAAGAATGGAAGCAATGAAAATAGTCTCTTTCAGGTATAAATGAAGCATTCCCTACCAAGGATGGGATTCCATGTGTGTGATTACATCAATTGCATATGAAAAGGCAAGTCAAGATAAAGAATTTGTTGGTAGGCATGGACTGCCATAGTTTGTCTCCAGCTATTAATTTTGCATAAGACCCAAGTACAGGAATCTGGGAAATGAAACTGGATGGTCACTATGAGTTAAGATAGAGTCCCTGGCTGAACTAATCCAGTTCTGAACCAGAAAAAACAAACAAACAAACAAACAAACATCAAATAAGAGAAGTTGTTCTCTCCTATCTCTTGTCTGGGCCTTGATAAACCCCAGAGTTGGGTTCTAGGGGAGAACTGGAGTGACTTCTGCAAATCCTAGGCAGAGTCTCTGCCCTTTCCGAAAGGGTACTCTAGCTGAAAAGAGCCCTGTAACCCACCATCGGGAAGAACACAGTAACATTTCACTAACTACCCACTGAAGAACATAATCCAAGACATAGGCTTATCCAGCACAGATACAAAAGCCTCTAAGGGAATTGCCTAAAGTCTTCGTAACCTGCCCAACCCAGACCAAAGGACAGCTATGCTCTTTAAAAAGCCAGGTCAGGAATAAAGCAATCTTCCCAGCCCTGCCTGGGGGAAGATAAATTTGTACAGCAGAAATATCATGAATGGGCATCAAAGTCCTGAAATTCAAACCTCATGCTTTGCCTATATGTTCCTGATACATGTGTCTTACTACCATTGTTTTCTTAAGTCTGTACCCTATCTTCCAGATTCAGCCCCAGATTTTGCATGTCACCGTGGGAGAGAGAACCAAAGGTGTGGAGAGAGAAATACTTTGCAACTACTATTCTTACATCATTTGAGCAAATGTATTTCCTAAGTGCTAATTGACTTTATCAGCTGGTTGTTAATAGGAAGCATGTCAGTAGGGGCTCTTAAACTAGAGTGTTGGGATTAGTCACCCAAAGGTTGTCCCTCAAAACTGGAAACAGTTATCCCTTAGGGAACATAACTCATCCATGCCGATGTGAATTGTAGGAAGAGTTCAGAAGGGTTGCTACAAAGACTTGAACTAATTTGGTGGCAATGGGAATGGAAAGAAGAGAATAGGTACAACATAACCTAGATAGAGTCTAGAGGATTTAGTTACTGATTAGGTGTGATTTGTGAGGAAGAAGCAAGAATCAAAAATAATCCTAAAAGTCCCAAGCTGTGGTCATTGAGGGAATGAGGATGCCAATAACAGAAACAGGGAAGTCAGGAAGAGATGTTTGTTTAAGTGAGGAAAAAAATGTTTGCTTTTTCCCAGGGCTACCTGATAGAAATCCTACAGTGTCAGGCTTCCAACCTCTTCTTTTGCTATTGAGATTTATTTCTTTTTGGAAGCTGAAATATTATGATTCATATGATGGTTGGAATAGCACTATAGGGTAATTCAGCAATTTGTCACTTGTCATTCTTTTTCCTGAGACTATTCCTCATTCCTTCTCTTGGTTGTTGCTATCATATTATCTTAAAGCTACATCTATATCATTTTGCAAGGGTCTGAGTTTCATCTGTTTATATTATTCACATTTGTGCATATGCTATTGATAGCTGATCAAAAATATTTTGCCTGGGAAACTTCCCTCAGTATAAGGCAAACCCTAGTTTAAAACAAATATATTGATTATGTTTCATAGATTGGAGATAGTCCCCTTGCAACTAAAAATGAATTAATTCCTTCTTGTGGAAGGTTTTATCCCCAATGAATAAAAGCCAGAAGGGAAAAATAAGATCAGATATTTTCAGCAAAAGTCACACCCCTTCCACCATGCACTCCTAGGCAGCCAGGGGAGCTGTCAGCACGGTAATAGAGGATGCAATAATATAAGAGCAAAGGGAGCTATTATCGAATTTAAAAGCCAGAGGCAGAGATGACGCTGATACCAGTGGTCTGTTTGACCTAAGCAATGCACCTTGTCATAGCTAGGGCAACTTCTTGCAGCATAGTTGTGACATACATTGCAGATGTGAAATCTGTACTCAGGTCAGTGAAATAGATGATATCCTTCTCCTACTCCCATCCCCAATAGATTCAGGACACTTGGTCCCTGTTATTCAGCTGTGTAATGAGAGAGAGACAGAGAGAGAGAGAGACAGCGAGAGAGAGAGAGACAGAGAGACAGAGAGAGACAGAGAGAGGAGAGAGAGACACAGAGAGAGATAGAGAGACACAGAGACAGAGAGAGAGACAGAGACAGAGAGAGAGAGAGAGAGAGAGAGAGAGAGAGAGAGAGAGAGAGAGAGAAGAAGAAGAAGAAGAA